>NC_068292.1:19825706-20038206 GCF_025860055.1 Xyrauchen texanus | reverse complement strand
CGCCTTCAGCGGCGCTAGAAAATGCTAAAAGCGTCTATATCATCATGCTAACACATGCTAGCATTGCCTAACGAGTCGTTAAATCATGCTAAAAACATGCTATCATCATGCTTAACACATGCTAGCATCGCCTAGCGAAGTGTTAAAACATGCTAAAAGCGTCATATCGTCATGCTAACACGTGCTTAGCATCGCCTAGCGAAGTGTTAAAACATGCTAAAAGCGTCTTAGCATCATGCTAACACATGCTTAGCATCGCCTAGCCGAGTCGCTAAAACATGCTTAAAACGCGTCTAAGCATCATGCTTAACACATGCTTAGCATCGCCTAGCTGAAGTCGCTAAAACATGCTTAAAACGCGTCTATAGCATCATGCTTAACACATGCTTAGCATCGCCTAGCCGAAGTCGTTAAAACATGCTAAAACGCGTCTATAGCATCATGCTTAACACATGCTAAGCATCGCTCTAGCCGAGTCGCTAAAACATGCTAAAAACGTGCTAAGCATCATGCTAACACATGCTAGCATCGCCTAGCGAGCGCTAAAACATGCTAAAAGCGTCATAGCATCATGCTAACACATGCTAGCATCGCCCAGCCGAGTCGTTAAAACATCTTAAAACGCGTCTAGCATCATGCTAACACATGCTAGCATCGCCCAGCCGAGCGCTAAAACATGCTAAAAACGTGCTTAACATCATGCTAACACATGCTTAGCATCGCCTAACGAAGCGCTAAAACATGCTAAAACGTCGTTATCATCATGCTAACACATGCTAAGCATCGCCTAACGAGTCGCTAAAACATGCTAAAAGCGTCTATCATCATCATGCTAACACATGCTTAGCATCGCCTAGCCGAGTGTTAAAACATGCTAAAAGCGTCTTATCATCATGCTAACACATGCTAGCATTGCCTAGCGAATTGCTAAAACATGCAAAAAGCGTCATAGCATCATGCTAACACATGCTAGCATCGCCTAGCGAAGTCGCTAAAACATGCTAAAACGCGCTAGCATCATGCTAACACATGCTAGCATCGCCCAGCGAAGTGCTAAAGCATGCTAAAACGTGTTAGCATCATGCTAACACACGCTAGCATTGCCTAGCGAAGTGCTAAAACATGCTAAAAATGTGCTAGCATCGCCTAGCTGAAGTGCTAAAAAATTCTAAAAGCGTCATCTAGCATCTATCTGTCTGTCTATCTATCTATCTATCTATCTATCTGAGGGTCAATATCTATCTATCTATCTATCTATCTGAGGGTAAATATCTATCTCTCTCTCTCTATCTATCTATCTATCTAGCAACTAAGTTAAACTTTAAACTACTTTAAACTACAAACTACTTTAAACTTTAAACTAATTTAAACTACAAACTAATTAAAACTTTAAGCTCGTTTAAACTATAAACTACTTTAAACTTCAAACTACTTTAAACCTCTTCAAACTTTCTGGTCCAAACTTTCACAAGCCAACTTAAAGTTTGTCTCAACGAACTTTTTCTAGTTTATTTTGCTTTACTCACAGGTCGAACAGAAGAAGGAAAGAAAGAACTCATCTTTCTCAGCAACAAAAATTAATCCATCCTGGAAAGATTGTGTGCCTTCTTGCAGTGTGTTAGGGGAACTTGAATTTAGGTGTGTCCAAAATTTGAGGGATTGTTTTTCAATATGTATAATAAGGGGGTATCTGCCTAGTTTGGTCCAGCATGCATTAGTAGGGGTTCTTCTCTGAACTCTTAGAATGTTTCTACAGAATTCTGCATGCAGAGATTCTATGGGGTGTTTGTCCCATCTCGAGTAATCTGCCATACAGAGGGGACCCCAAACCTCACTTCCGTACAGAGCAATAGGCATTATAATACTATCAAATATCTTACACCAGATTGTTACAGGAATGTCAATTTGGGCAAATTTGCCCATAATAGCATAGAATGCTCTTCTAGCTTTATCTTTTAGTGCATTCACTGCCAGACCAAAACCCCCTGAAGCACTCATTTTTAGACTGAGGTAGTCGTAGTGTCGGGTGTGTTCTATTGCAGTGTTCCCCAGAGTGAATGTGTATCCGGTGTTCTGTAATCTGGCTTTTTTCTGGAAAATCATAATTTGAGTTTTTTTCAGATTGTCCGTCAGGGCCCAGTTCTGACAGTAGTTCTCCAGCAGGTCCAGGTGCTGCTGTAGCCCTTGTCCAGTAGCTGACAGCAGCACCATATCATCTGCATAGAGGAGAAATTTTACTTCAGATTTAACTTCTCTCTGTCTGTCTCTCACCCAAACCTGTAAATCATTTGAATTCTTCAATAAAGTATTCTAAGCATGCAGAATTTTTCATAATAAAAACGTGCTTTAATTTTCTTTGCCCCATGCCCAATCATGTTACTGACTCCAGTAAAAATGTTGTTGCTGGAGGTCACGTGGTGGATAGGTGTCATATGATCGCAACCTGTCCAAAGAAACCCGGAACTCAGTAACGCGTTGATCAATGTTTACTGCACAGCTACACGAATCTGACCTCCTGAGCTGGAAGACTAAAATGTCCACTTAGATAATATTTCCGTTCTTGGTCGTGCGCTAAACTTAAATATACAGATGCGTTTTCCTGATTGGGAATACATCGTGGTTGCACGTTTATGTTTGGTATAAACGCTGTTGTTGTTTTTAATTGTAACAAGAGGATCTACGAGATCTCAACGACAGCATGAGAGAATCGGCTCTTTTCATATTGCTCACTGCAGTAATCCATATTACTACAGGTATGTTCAGTCATTTTGTCGTAGTACATTGGCATATGATCAGATGAACTTATTGATAAAATTGTCTTAGTTGTGTTTGTCTGCATCTTTGTGTCCCGTCTGTATAGCTGACAATAACGATGACTGTCAAGCGCTGAACTTCGGCCATGGTTCGGTTGCTTGCGAGTGCAATGCGACATACTGTGACTCTATTGGCCGGGTTAGACTGCCTGAACCGGGCCAGTTCTTGCAATTCCTCAGCAGTAAATCTGGCAGCAGACTCTTGAAGAGTCAAGGCCAGTTCCAGAAGAACAGCACAGGAGCAGGTGAGTGCTCTGACGTGAGACTGATATCTCTTGGATATCTTGCAACGTACTAGAACCTTAAAATTTAAATATTAGTATGGACCAGAACTTCATATTCAGTTTGTTAAAGGGTTGTCCCGGGTTCAATACAAGTTAAGCTCAATAAACAGCATTTGTGACATAGTATTGATTACCAAAAAAAATGTCCCTCCTTTTCTTCGAAAAAGCAAAAATCAGTGAGACCCTTCCAATGGAAGTGAATGGGGCAATCAGTAAACGTTAAAATAATCACTGATTCAAGAGTACAACACTTAAACAACATGTGTGCTAACATGATTTTAGAGTGATACAATTGATAACTAAACTTTCCTGTGTAAAGTTGTATCCAATTTTACAACTTGTTTGTGTTCGACATCACAATGCCAGAAAATGACTATATAAGCAACTTTACAGCTCAAATAATTCTCAAGTTTTAACTGAAGAATTAAATTAAGTGTTTTCATACAATTACAAATTTCACATTTCTGCCCTTAAACCCTCCAAACATTGGCCCCATTCACAAATCCTGTCGATTGAGCTCAACTTGTATTGAATCTGGAATAGACCTGTTCCTTTTAACTGTTGAACCACTCGCTTTTCCTTTACTCCTGAATCTCAGCTCTCAGAATCACTCTGAATCCCACTCAAAAGTACCAGCGCATCAAAGGATTTGGGGGAGCTATGACAGATGCAGCGGCCATTAACATCCTCTCACTGTCTCCTGGAGCACAGGACCAGCTGCTCAGACAGTACTTCTCACCAGAGGGTAAGAGAGACGGAGATCTTGGAATGAAAAATATGTACAATAGATGAATCAGGGCACGTAAACAAGTTGCATAAAAGTAAAGGAATGCAGTGTGGATGAAGAACTGAGCATTATATGCCTGTTACTGCACAGTTAACAATGCGAGTGCAGATTTTGAAACATCACCCTTTATCTCTGATGTACAGTACAAATATTGTATATTCTGTTTCAGGAATAGAATACAGTTTTGTGAGAGTGCCGATGGCCAGTTGTGATTTTTCAACTCGCCTCTACACCTACGCTGACTCTCCAGGGGACTACGAACTCCAAAACTTCACCCTGGCAGATGAGGATATTCACATGAAGGTATAGCTTACATGCACAAATAGACAAAATCACAAATGTCCCACAGCCTATATATACACTGGCTCACTATTTGTTTATTGACCCTTTTCATAGACTGCGATGATGCATTTCTGCCTTAGTATAAATCTAGCCATTTTTTTGTGCGTTTTAAAAAAATGCAATATTTATTTGTGATTTTGTAGATTTTGTGTTCTATAACCCTGACATAAAAACAAACAAACCACTAGGCAACACTCACAATGGGGTTTCAAATGCAACTGTTTTGGGAGTGACCGTAAATTTAGCATCTTTCTCTCATCTGACTGCTGTAATCCACTCTTCTATTTTCTTCCCTCTTTTGGAAAGGCATGGAAACATAATATTGGATTTTTTCTTTTGCTATTGAAGAAAATGACAACAAAATAATATTTGCTGTGGTTTCCCATTCACTGCTATAGAAGTTTATCCTCTTATAGTTTGCCTGCATTTTCCAAAACCAGAAATGTGAAAAGGCTCCATTCAAATAGATCAAACAGTTTATCTTAAGCTCATAAAGCCGTATCATAACATTCATATCCATTTCATCTTTATTCCAGATTCCCCTGCTGCAGTGGGCACAGGCTCTCTCTGCTAGGCCACTGTCACTGTTTGCCAGTGCCTGGAGTGCCCCCGCCTGGTTAAAGACCAATGGTGCGCTAATTGGGAAGGGCACCCTCAAAGGCAAGCCAGGAGGCAAAGAGCATAAGTCCTGGGCACAGTACTATATTAGGTACATGAAGTAGTCCAATTCGGCTTTGAAATACAACTATTTAGAATTACATGCTTTGCTTCAACTTGCCTACTAAATTAACTCAAACTGACTTGATGACAGTACGACATGACTACTAAAACATTGTTTGATCTTGGTATTGGAACAAATATTTGTTCCTTATCTTGTCTTTATTCTCCTTCAGATTTCTTGAGGAGTATGGCAAGTATAATCTTTCATTCTGGGGGTTGACATCAGGGAACGAGCCTACTGCAGGCCAAATTACAAATTACAGTTTTCAGGCTTTGGGTTTCACGCCTGAGTCACAACGCGACTGGATTGCCCTGGATCTGGGTCCTGCGCTCCATTCCTCATCCTTTGCCAAGACCCGCCTGATGATCCTTGATGACCAGCGACTTCTGCTCCCACACTGGGCCAAAGTGGTAAGTTGTGAGGATGGGCGAATAGATGATTTTCATGAACATACAAATGGTTGCAAAACTTCTTCGCCTATCCTCCTTGTTGTAGGTTCTGAGTGATGTACAAGCTGCACGCTATGTCCATGGCATTGGTGTCCACTGGTACTTTGACCATATTGTGCCGGCTGACATCTCCTTGGCAACTACACACCACCTCTACCCAGAATACTTCTTGTTTGCAACAGAGGCGTGTGCTGGATGGAATACAGTAGACCGTGGTGTGCGTCTTGGCAGCTGGGGCAGAGCAGAGGACTATGCACATGATATCATAGAGGTACTTGCTTAAGTTATAAGCACTTTAGATGTATATTTGGAAAATCAGTGATTGTTTACTACTATAATGTTGATTTTGAAGGTTTAAATTGAGCAAGATGGTTTTGTATTGAGTAAGGCTATACAGAGTGTATATAATTTTAGATTGTCAAATTGCTTCAGGACAGTTCCACTAATATTCTTGCTTTAGGACATGAATAACTATGTGACAGGATGGACAGACTGGAACTTGGCCCTTGATCCAGGTGGTGGGCCAAATTGGGTGAAGAACTTTGTGGACAGTCCCATCATAGTGGACAAGAGTAAAGATGTCTTTTACAAGCAGCCCACATTCTACAGCATGGCCCATTTCAGGTAACGCATTGGTTTAAAGTTTTGCATAAAATGTACTTCTGTCACAGCTGTAAGTACTTTGCCTGCATAAACGTAGTCACTTTTATTTTTATAGTACCTGGGTTGTACAGTAGTATGCTGTATTTCTTTTCTCTCTCAATTATATAATTCATACAGCATTTTTAAATAAAAATAAAGAGAACTGGACTACTTATTTACCAGAGCATCGCATTGTTGTGTGATATTACATTCCGTCAAAGTAACTGTTACCTTTTAAAACTGACAGCAAGTTCCTTTGGGAGGGTTCACAGAGAGTGGGTGTTTCCGTAAGCCACAGCACTGTCCTGAAAATATCTGCCTATATCAGACCAAATGCATCAGCAGTATTAATCATTCTCAACAGGTAAGGGAAGGTGTGGTTATCATTTAGTCTGAACAGATGGAATGGAGCAATCACTATCACATTAACTAATGTTTGATATTAAATGTTTATTAAACTCTGCAGGTCTGATGAGGAGGTGCAGTTTGAGGTTTGGGATCAGACACTGGGCTTTTTACTGGGAAATGCCCCACCTCACTCCATCCTCACACTACTATGGAGCAGACCCTGAATGATGGCAACCAAACATTGGGTCAATTCCCCCATTTATGCACCTTAATGAGTGACTCCAAGTAATTTCAGTCATGCTTTAAGCCACTAACATTTCAAAAGACTGATTGCAGCAATTACAGTAATCAATGAAAGAGATAGTAAATTTCTGTTGACTTTAATAATCTATACATCTAGCTCTGAGAGCCAAGAACTAATATATTGCCTGACGGCACCTTGCATTGAAAATTGCTAAGATAATAGACAATTTATGGGGCAGTGAAATGCATAATCACGTTTGGTGCCATTTTAAAAAGTATCTTCAATATACTGTATAAGCTGTATCTTATTCCTGGAAAAACTTGGTTTATTAAGCTTTAAATTTAATGAGAAACATTGCACTGAAGCTAATTTAACACATAATAAATGCAACCGTTCACAGATATTTGTGGAGTCAACAAAAATCAATATGGGGAGGTCTGAAAGCATTTGTTGTATAGCAAGATCAACCTGTTCCCTGGTTTTTATTCCATTTTATTATTAATACATCGTGGTCATACAATATATATTTATATATACTTTTTAGCGATTCATCGTCATTTTCATCACCAATTGTTTTTTATTAATTTTTTTGTCTTCCTTAAATGAGTTTTCCAACCAAAAATTATTTACATTAGAAAAAAATTGGGACTTTTAATGCAATTTAACAACTGAACTTATGGGTTTTTGATATTTACACCAAAAGTGGAGTGAAGGAAACAAAGAGGAGAGAAAAACAAAACTTCATGATTGATAGAACAATGAAAGGTCTTGGGAAAATAAATTTGATAAACTACAGACACGGCACCCCCATCCCAACAAGAATTCACATTTAACGATAAGAGGTGCTATCCAGGAAGTACAGTTTGTCTCTAGGGGAAACAAAACACTGCACAATCCAATTATGAGTGGGGAATTGTGCTGCTGTACTAACAACCTCCTTCCAGCATTGTTTGTTTGTTTAATTCATGGTAGAAACACATAGCTGCAAAGAATCACAGACTTCTGGGAATATGGGATAGACTTTTAGACATAAGTGAGAAAACTGCATTAAAGAGGAGAGTAAACAAAACATAGTAAAAATGCAATGGCATAGTAAGATGAACACAAGAGACAATATACAATCAAATAAAGGGGAAAAAAAGAAGAAAGGAACAAAGAAGCTTGGGTTAAGACAGAGAGAACCAAATGAGGAAACCCTCAATCTGTGTGTCAGACACAGGGCTTAGGGTGAGATATGGGTGTGTATGTGTATGTGTATGTGTATGTGTATGTGTATTTCAGAAGGACCATCTCTCTGGTGTGCGAGGATCACTGTTTCGGGAGGAAGGCTCTGATGTGGACTGAGTGCTACTGTCATCCCCGTTCAGACTCTTCCTGCACACAGGACAAGTGTCGTGCTGTAAGGAGGAAGAGAGAAGTATATGTTGGAGACAAGTCATGACCTTTGAAAATGTAGCGCTCTGTTCGGTTTCTCTAGTAAGCTGTCTAATGTCTACATGGGCAGCTACTTTCTGGCAGCCTCTTAACTGAAATAGATCCTCATTATGGACTGATTCTGATTGAAACGCTCAAAAGGCAGCTACTCTGTTATTGTACTGCCGTATTTCAATAAATGTTCATTAATTTTGTTTCTTTCTTTAAAAGCTCATATCTAAATGCTTTTTCCAAATAGTTTTCCTCTTGTCCCATTCTGCTCACTCCACAATTTCTCTCACCATTTCAAGCCAGGGCACGATGCAGTCGCTATGGAAAATGTGGTTACAGGGTAACTGCCTGACTGGTTCGCCAACCATGTAGTCTTCCTTACATACAGGACACTCCATATTGCATTCTAAGAGAGATGAGGAGGAGGAGAAAGACAGTGTGCAGGGAGTGAGAATAATGAGATTTCAGTAGATGAGTTTTGCCTTAAATAGGAATTGTAATTCATTACCAGAAGAGAATCAGATTTGTAGGTCAATGATTGTGTCTTAAAGGTGAAGTGTGTAATTTCTACAAACTGGCACCAACAAATAGAATGGCAAAAACCTGTTTTCAAACATTTCCCTAACATTCTCCCTATCAACGTAGGTTGGTCAAATAGATCTGTCCACCCCAAACTAATTCCATTGGTTGAGCAAATGTTGGGCTAGTTTTTATGTTCAAACAAACAGCAATATTTTGATAGCACAACAGAACCACAGTGCTCTACTAACCTACGAATGGCTTAATTATAGTTGCCTATGCATGTAAATGGTTAGCAAAATATGCTGCCCTTTGAGCTGGGATAGGATAAAGAATTTTAACATTGAAAAAATACACAACTTTACTCTGCCCTGACCGACTAGAACAGAAAAAAGGATCAAGAAGAAAAGAGACTAACCAGTCTGTTTCTGAGTGATGTTAACTGTGGGGAGGGAGGATATTTTCTCTTTGTCAGCAGGAGGAGGACCCGTGTTCTCAAACTGACTCAATAACTGTTTGAGAGAAAGACATATATGATTAACCTTTTTGCATACAGCCATAAAACTGATAAGGTCCCCCCTATAGGTATGAACAGTCCCCCAACTACCTGTGTGATGACTGCATCCAGACCCCCCTGTCCCCAGGCGTAGTCCCCAGGGTTTGAGTGCAGCATTCCTGTCCTGATAAACACACAAACTCAAGATGACTGGCTTTACCACATTTAAACCTGATAAATGTAGGTAATAATGTTGTCAAAGTTAACTTGTGAGATTCATTAAATATGTTTTAAGCTGAAGTGTGTAATAGTTTTGTTAAAACAGCTTTCCCTTTCTGATGACCTGCTTCTTCATTATTTAAATATTGGATATAAGAATACACAAATAGATGAATAAAAATATCGATACAGGGATCTAAAGTATTGATATATTACGACATTGTGAGAAAAAGCATCAGGATTGTATCGGCACAGCCCTATTTTATGAACTAAATCAGCCCCTAATGACACACTTAGATGTGCACATTTAATGTATTCCACTCTTTAGCATAGACAGTTTTTTGTATTTTACATCATTCAAGATAGCTGGCTAATATTCATAGAATTTTGTCATTTTCTATAATAAACACACTTAAAAGTTTTAAATGACACTGAAACCGTTTAAAGAACCATTCACATACCAATTTCTTTATTTTACATTTATTAACAAATAATAAAAAAAAAAAAGTGAAAATCAATAATTTCGCACCTACTGTAGATTTAAACATACCAAAACCTATTATTACAATACATTTCGTATTTAGCTTGGTTGATCTTTAGTGAAGTAAATTAACTCCTGATGATGTTTCGCTGTTTGTCATTTAACTCGTGATTCAAATCTTTAGAATTTGTTCAAAAGAGAAAATCACTCTGAAAAGAGATTTAAATAGAATAAACCTGGTAAAATAAAGGTATTATAAATATACACATTTATGGACTGTATATATACAGTGCATTCAGAAAGTATTCAGACCCATTAAGTTTTATCACATTTTATGTTGCTGACAATTGCTAAAATGTTTTAAAAATTTGTTTTACTTTAATCTACACTCCACAACCCAAAATGACAAAGCAAAAAAATGATTTCTGATAACTTTGCAAATTTCTTAAAAAGAAAAAACTGAAATATCACATTTGACGTAATTATTCAGACCCTTATCGCAGTACTCAGTACTACCTTTGGCAGCAATTACAGCCTCAAGTCTTTTTGGGTATGATGCGACAAGCTTTGCACATCCGGATTTGGGGATTTTCAGCCATTCTTCTCTGCAGCTCCTCTCAAGCTCTGTTAGGTTTGATGGGGACTGTCGGTGGACAGCCATTTTTTTAGGCCTCTCCATATATTTTATAAGTCCGGGCTCTGGCTAGGCCACTAAAGGACATTCACAGAGTTGTCCCTAAGCCACTCTTGCGTTGTCTAGGCTGATTGCTTAGGTTCAATGTCCTGTTTGAAGGTGAACCTTCAGCCCAGTCGGAGGTCCTGATCACTCTGGACCAGGTTTTCATTAAGGATATCTCTGTATTTTACTGCGTTCAGCTTTCCCTCAACCCTAACCAGTTCCCCCAGTCCCTGCCACTGGAAAAAAACAAAACAAAACATAGCATAATGCTACTACTACCATGCTTAACCATTGGGATGTGATTGTGCAGGTGATGAGCAGTGCCTGGTTTCCTCCAGACATGATGCTTGATATTGAGGCCAAATAGTTAAATCTTCGTTTCATCAGATCAGAGAATCTTGTTTCACAGAGCCTTAAGAGAACTTTAGGTGTATTCTTGCTATATACAAGAGGGCTTTCATGTGTCTTGCACTGAGGAGGCTTCTGTCTGGCCACTCTGCCATAAAGCCCAGATCAGTGGAGTGTTGCAGTGATGGTTGTTCTTCTGCAAGTTTCTCCCATCTCCAAACATGATCTCTGGAGCTCAACCACCAGAGTGACCATCGGGTTTTTGGTCACCTCTCTTACCAAGGCCCTTCTCCCCCGATTGTTCAGTTTGGCCAGGCAGTAAGCTCTAGGAAGAGTCCTGGTTGTTCCAAACTTCTTCTGCAAGATTCTCCCATCTCCAAACATGATCTCTGGAGCTCAACCACCAGAGTGACCATCGGGTTTTTGGTCACCTCTCTTACCAAGGCCCTTCTCCCCCGATTGTTCAGTTTGGCCAGGCAGTAAGCTCTAGGAAGAGTCCTGGTTGTTCCAAACTTCTTCCATTTAAGAATTATGGAGGCCACTGTTCTCTTGGGAAACTTCAATCCAGCCAAAATTTGTTTGCAGCCTTCCCCAGATCTGTACCTCAACACAATCCTGTCTCTGAGCTCTGCACGCAGTTCCTTAGACCTCATGGCTTGGTTTTTGCTCTGATATACATTTTCAGCTGTGAGACCTTATATAGACAGGTGTGTGCCTTTCCAAATCATGTCTAAACAATTGAATTTGCCACAGGTGGACTCCAATCAAAATGTAGAAACATCTCAAAGATGATCCAGAGAAATGGGATGCACCTGAGCTAAATTTCAAGTGTCATAGCAAAGTGTCTAAATACTTATGTCAATGTGAAATTTCAGTTTTTTCTTTTTATTAAATCTGTTTTTTGTTTTGTTATTATTGGGTATGGAGTGTAGATTATACTTTCTGAATGCACTGTATATATATATATATATATTACACACACACACACACACAGAGTGCATCCGGAAAGTATTCACAGCACTTCTCTTTTCCACATTTTGTTATGTTACAGCCTTATTCCAAGATGGATTAAATTCATTATTTTCCTCAAAATTCAACAAACAATATCCCATAATGACAATGTGAAAGAAGTTTGTTTGAAATCAAATTTATTACAAATAAAAAATGAAAAAAAAAATAAAAATAAAATAATAATAAAAATCACATGTACATAAGTATTCACAGCCTTTGCCATGACACTCAAAATTGAGCTCAGGTGCATCCTGTTCCACTGATCATCCTTGAGATGTTTCTACAACTTGATTGGAGTCCACCTGTGGTAAATTCAGTTGATTGGACATGATTTGGAAAGGCACACACCTGTCTATATAAGGTCCCACAGTTAACAGTGCATGTCAGAGCACAAACCAAGCCATGAAGTCCAAGAAATTGTCTGTAGACCTCAAAGACAGGATTGTATCGAGGCACAGATCTGGGGAAGGGTACAGACAAATTTCTGCAGCATTGAAGGTCCCAATGAGCACAGTGGTCTCAATCATCCATAAATGGAAGTTGGGAACCACCAGGACTATTCCTAGAGCTGGCTGCCCAGAACAACCATCTCTGCAGCACTCCACCAATCAGGCCTGTATGGTAGAGTGGCCAGACGGAAGCCACTCCTCAGTAAAAGGCACATGACAGCCCACCTGGAGTTTGCCAAAAGGCACCTGAAGGACTCTCAGACCATGAGAAACTAAATTCTCTGGTCTGATGAAGCAAAGATTGAACTCATTGGCCTGAATGGCAAGCATCATGTCTGGAGGAAACCAGGCACCACTCATCACCTGGCCAATACCATCCCTACAGTGAAGCATGGTGGTGGCAGCATCATGCTATGGGGATGTTTTTCAGCGGCAGGAACTGGGAGACTAGTCAGGATTGAGGGAAAGATGAATGCAGCAATGTACAGAGACATCCTTGATGAAAACCTGCTCCAGAGTGCTCTGGACCTCAGACAGGGGCGAAGGTTCATCTTCCAACAGGACACTGACCCTAAGCACACAGCCAAGATAACAAAGGAGTGGCTATGGGACAACTCTGTGAATGTCCTTGAGTGGCCCAGCCACAGCCCAGACGTGAACCTGATTGAACATCTCTGGAGAGATCTGAAAATGGCTGTGCACCGACGCTCCTCATCCAACCTGATGGAGCTTGAGAAGTCCTGCAAAGAAGAATGGGAGAAACTGCCCAAACATAGGTGTGCCAAGCTTGTAGCATCATACATAAAAAGACTTGAGGCTGTAATTGGTGCCAAAGGTGCTTCAACGAAGTATTGAGCAAATGCTGTGAATACTTATGTACATGGGATTTTTTTCATTTTTTTATTTTTATTAAATTTGCAAGATTTCAAACAAACTTCTTTCAAGTTGTCATTATGGGGTATCGTTTGTAGAATTTTGAGGAAAATAATGAATTTAATCAATTTTGGAATAAGCCTGTAACAACAAAATGTGGAAAACGTGAAGCACTGTATATATACACACACATATATACACAGATTTTTAGGGGGGCTGAGATGGATTTGATGGCTGAAGCCCTCCAAAAAATGGTCTAGTAACGCCAATGTTATGATCTACAGACAGCCCTAGTAGTTAAACACCTTTTTATTTCAAATACAAAATATTTTTCCTTTACCATGACAGTGGAGGAGAGCCTGGTACTCCAGAATTGGCAAAAAGTCCTGCTAGAAACTGCTGTACTATTCTGGAAGAGAGCAGACATTAGTGAGGAACTGATAGTGGTGCTGGGGTATTCTGCCAACTTCCTTAATTTTTTGTTGACATGTCATGATGAGCTGTTTTATTAATCAGCCGGCTAACTCACATACTGTATATACAAAATATTGCCAGTATTTTGAACAGTGGCATATTTTATTCTCTGCAACCTTTTGTTATACAAGCTGTTTACTAATAGTGCTGTGAGAACATAGAACACAGGGGATGGAGCAACAAGATATGACCAAAAAGTTGAGGTATTAAAAGGCAGGACTAACCCCTCAACAGCGGGAGAGCGATCCGGTCGACTGCTTCCTCTGGATCGGTACCTCCTCTGACTGTGCAGGCGAGGACGACCAGAACCCCAGTGTTCTCCTCCACCTAAAGGGCCCACCAGGGGCCCACCTGGGACAGAATTGCCAATTGACCCTAATCCAAGACCACCTCCCGGGACTCGCTCGGATTCAGGACTGTCTAGATCCATACTGAACGGCCTCTCCACAAACAACAACTGCCATAGCTACAGAAAAAAAGAGGAAAAGAGCGACATAGAGAGAAATGAAGGAGCAGTACAATGCAACTTTTCCTTACCCCAATCCCACTCATTAAAAAAGTTTTGGCCAAGTAAACAGCTACACAATCTCTACCTCAGACAGAAAATATATTTTGGAAGGAAGGGGTCCACATACCTCAGCAAACTGTGAAGCTGTGTCATCAAGGCTATTTGAACTACTGTCCAGAAGACTGAGGAGGAAACAATCACATTCACGTCAGACCTGGCTACCGTTCGATTTCTGTCACAATTGACATTGGCACACAGTTCACAAATATCCATTTCGCAAGTGAATTTGTCAATCAGTTCGAGATTTATTAGGAGGGCTTGTTTAAGGACCTGTCAATTTCAACAAGCGTCAGACATGCTTGTGTAGCGTCTCGGGTGAGTTGCGTCACAAACAAACTTTTTAGGTCACTGTGTTAAGTTAAATATAGTTTAATACTTAGAACACATCTTGAGATCCCTTAGTTTGAATTTGCGCTCCATGTTTTGAACGCAAGAACGTAACGCATGTTTGAGTTGTGTTGTCTGCTGAACGGTTAATTTGTTCTCTGTATAAACTGCGTGTTGCCACACAGCTGAAATTTCAATTACTGCCCTCTGGAGTAAACAGGAGGTACTACAAGCTTACATTTCTCAGGCATCTTCCTTATTACTGTCCATTGTCAGTGATTGTGATTAATTGCATTAATTTTTTTAACACGTTATTTTTTATAAAAATAATCGCACTGAATTAACGTGTTAAATCGACAGCCCTAATATATACACACACACACACACACACATACATATATATATATATATATATATAGATAGATAGATATACACTCACCTAAAGGATTATTAGGAACAGCATAGTAATACTGTGTTTGACCCCCTTTCGCCTTCAGAACTGCCTTAATTCTACGTGGCATTGAGTCAACAAGGTGCTGAAAGCATTCTTTAGAAATGTTGGCCCATATTGATAGGATAGCATCTTGCAGTTGATGGAGATTTGTGGGATGCACATCCAGGGCATGAAGCTCCCGTTCCACCACATCCCAAAGATGCTCTATTGGGTTGAGATCTGGTGACTGTGGGGGCCATTTTAGTACAGTGAACTCATTGTCATGTTCAAGAAACCAATTTGAAATGATTCGAGCTTTGTGACATGGTGCATTATCCTGCTGGAAGTAGCCATCAGAGGATGGGTACACGGTGGCCATAAAGGGATGGACATGGTCAGAAACAATGCTCAGGTAGGCCGTGTCATTTAAACGATGCCCAATTGGCACTAAGGGGCCTAAAGTGTGCCAAGAAAACATCCCCACACCATTACACCACCACCACCAGCCTGCACAGTGGTAACAAGGCATGATGGATCCATGTTCTCATTCTGTTTACGCCAAATTCTGACTCTACCATCTGAATGTCTCAACAGAAATCGAGACTCATCAGACCAGGCAACATTTTTCCAGTCTTCAACTGTCCAATTTTGGTGAGCGCTTGCAAATTGTAGCCTCTTTTTCCTATTTGTAGTGGAGATGAGTGGTACCCGGTGGGGTCTTCTGCTGTGGTAGCCCATCCGCCTCAAGGTTGTGCATGTTGTGGCTTCACAAATGCTTTGCTGCATACCTCGGTTGTAACGAGTGGTTATTTCAGGCAAAGTTGCTCTTCTATCAGCTTGAATCAGTCGGCCCATTCTCCTCTGACCTCTAGCATCAACAAGGCATTTTCGGCCACAGGACTGCCGATGTTTTTCCCTTTTCACACCATTCTTTGTAAACCCTAGAAATGGTTGTGCGTGAAAATCCCAGTAACTGAGCAGATTGTGAAATACTCAGACCGGCCCGTCTGGCACCAACAACCATGCCATGCTCAAAATTGCTTAAATCACCTTTCTTTCCCATTCTGACATTCAGTTTGGAGTTCAGGAGATTGTCTTGACCAGGACCACACCCCTAAATGCACTGAAGCAACTGCCATGTGATTGGTTGATTAGATAATTGCATTAATGAGAAATTGAACAGGTGTTCCTAATAATCCTTTAGGTGAGTGTATATATATACACTCACCTAAAGGATTATTAGGAACACCTGTTCAATTTGAAGCTGATTCAAGCTGACAGAAGAGCAACTTTGCCTGAAATAACCACTCGTTACAACCGAGGTATGCAGCAAAGCATTTGTGAAGCCACAACACACACAACCTTGAGGCGGATGGGCTACAACAGCAGAAGACCCCACCGGGTACCACTCATCTCCACTACAAATAGGAAAAAGAGGCTACAATTTGCAAGAGCTCACCAAAATTGGACAGTTGAAGACTGGAAAAATGTTGCCTGGTCTGATGAGTCTCGATTTCTGTTGAGACATTCAGATGGTAGAGTCAGAATTTGGCGTAAACAGAATGAGAACATGGATCCATCATGCCTTGTTACCACTGTGCAGGCTGGTGGTGGTGGTGTAATGGTGTTGGGGATGTTTTCTTGGCACACTTTAGGCCCCTTAGTGCCAATTGGGCATCGTTTAAATGACACGGCCTACCTGAGCATTGTTTCTGACCATGTCCATCCCTTTATGGCCACCATGTACCCATCCTCTGATGGCTACTTCCAGCAGGATAATGCACCATGTCACAAAGCTCGAATCATTTCAAATTGGTTTCTTGAACATGACAATGAGTTCACTGTACTAAAATGGCCCCCACAGTCACCAGATCTCAACCCAATAGAGCATCTTTGGGATGTGGTGGAACGGGAGCTTCATGCCCTGGATGTGCATCCCACAAATCTCCATCAACTGCAAGATGCTGTCCTATCAATATGGGCCAACATTTCTAAAGAATGCTTTCAGCACCTTGTTGAATCAATGCCACGTAGAATTAAGGCAGTTCTGAAGGCGAAAGGGGGTCAAACACAGTATTAGTATGGTGTTCCTAATAATCCTTTAGGTGAGTGTATATGGTCATTGCTGACTTGAAGGATCTTACTGTGGAGGATTATACGTCGATCGCTCACTGCCATGGAAGCGAAATTGACTGATTTGGTCACAAAAGTGGGGGATGTCAAGAAACAAAGATATTGATTAACTGGAGTCATCATAGAGGGAATTGTCTGCTAACACGTTAGCGACCAAGGTGGATTTGGAGCATGTCTGGGAGAAGTTGGAGGACATGGAAAACCGTAGGCGGCAGAATAACTCCCGTATCGTGGGGGTCCCGTAGGAAGTGGAGGGACGGGAGATGGTGGAATTCCTGGATGGGCTCGACATAACTGACCATAAGCTGGAAATCGAGTGATCTCACAGGGTTTTAGCTCGGCGATCCGCTGAGCGTGACAGGCTGGCTGAGCACTGACAATTCTGGTCAAATTTCTGAGATCATCTGATAAAGATCTTGTGTTACGTGAAGCGAGGAGTAAAGGAAGGCTTTCTTGGAGGAACCACAGCATTTTCTTGTTCCCAAACTTTGCGAACACGACAAGAGAGAATGATAGATTCACATGCCCACAGCAAGCGATGTCCTTCATAAGTCAATGGAGTGAGTAAGTCACTTTGTGATACTCACTTTGCAGCCAAATGGAATGGCTCACTGAACATTTGTTTGACTGTCTGAAGAGACTGTATGCTCTTTTTGTGCTGGTTCTGCCTATTGTCTGGAGTTTGTTTTATAGATTATCTTTTGCGGTGCAATTCTGTCACACAAAATATTTATAGAAACAACAGACATGAGCAATCCGACAGTAAAGTTGTCACAGGGTTCTCATAGCCGTACATGCAATGTACACTTGAAATTAGAGTGCATTGTGGGTAAGAACGAGTGAACAAAATTAGGGAACGAGTTGCTCACTCAGAATTCAGACACTCAAAATAGTGCACTATATAGTGGATAGGGGTGGTTTCAGACACAGCAAGTGTTCCACGATCAGGGTTGGTGCCCTACGTAGGCTGTGTACTCTGCGTTTAGAGAGTGCCAGTAATGCTGTACAGAACTAATGATCTAAATACTTATGATACTGAAAACTGTAACTACACTGAAACAAGAATCTACACAGGACTTTAAAAGCTATGAAATAGCAAAATGCACTGCAAATACACTGCAAATGAGCAACAAGACAAAACGAAAAGTATAAATAATCGATTTATTATGCTGATTAGACAGCTTTGTTTTTAATGAGAGCATTTGTGAGAGTGCAGAACTTTGTGTGGAGCGTAATTTAGCTCACGTTGAAATACATATCTCATACAGTGTTAATCTGCTGTGAGTGACAGCAGTCATTGTAATGGTAGAGTTTGCTCGATTTCTGTGTACAATTTATTAAAAATTTAATAGTTTCGTTTTGTCATGTTAATAACTAGACCAATGTGAATTTGATTTGTACAAAATAGCAATAAAGTAATTCGGCTGAACTGTTCTAAGTGTGTTTTGGAGGTGTAGCCAACAGAATATGGCATGAATAGCATATTTCAGGAATCACCATCATTGTTATCGCATCTGCTCTAATAAGACCCATTTGCCACTCAGCTGGTATTGGTAGACTTAACTCACAAATCGCACAAACTCTGATCGCAAATGACTGTTTTTAATTTCCAAAGTGCAATCACTGAGGCCAAAAATTATATAACGATAATACAATATCAATAATCAACAATTATGATTTTTGCTATAATCATGCAGCCCTAATATATATATATATATATATATACACACACACACACAACAGTTAGTTCCGATCCTCAAATCTGATTGGACGAGAGACGTTCCATGAGCACTGGTGGTCTGACACGATCAGCACTCCAACGCTTCACCATGTGTGTATCACTCCGCTTGTGTTCATGCCCTTCTAAACTAAAGTGTAAGAGCAGTGCAGATGTGTTAAGAGCTACTGTATGCCTTTGTTTTTTTTGTTTTCTTTCTCATTACATATGTTAGCCATCAGGTGGTGGCAAAAGATAATTTTTGTGTGTAATATGAGCCAGTTAGGTGATGTGAAGTGAATCCGTATCAGCAAGTGTTTACATAAAAAGTGCTCTGTCATGGCTCGTATTACTACTACACTACTAAAGCTATGAAATAGCTTTACACTAAAAACTTCAGCATTATGTCTCATCACAGCTGAGAGACACAACAGACTGATTAATTACACAATGGATGCTGTTTTAAATGGCAGAGGACATCGCAGATTCTATAGTGATTGACTCTTGCGCACTGGCTACCATGAAAAAGGGAGAAATACCCATGCTTGGATGCTATTTTTCCATAAAGAAAGCTGATCTTCCAAAAGCTGACAGCATCTCTGCTTAGGAGTGGCAACAGGTGATCACACACACACACGTTTATCCAAGAACTTGGTAAAAACAGCACAAGCCGTGATACTATTTCTGTAGTTACATTTTTAATTACTAACGAAGGCTTGGACGCATCATTTGGTTTGAACCAGCAACGGCAGATTCTGATCAGTCACGTAAGAAAGTAGTTCCATGTACAAATGCGTTTTATGACCGTACTCAGTTATTCCTAATTTTTTTACATTTACGCATTTGGCAGACGCTTTTACCCAAAGCGACTTACAGAGCCCTTATTACAGGGACAATCCCCCTGGAGCAACCTGGAGTTAAGTGCCTTGCTCAAAGACACAATGGTGGTGGCTGTGGGGATCGAACCAGCGCCCTTCTGATTACCAGTTATGTGCTTTAACCCACTTGTTCATTGAACTGTTGTATATAAGCAATATCATTTGAGTGTTATATGGCCCTAAATCAGCGCTGTGATTACCTGCGGCCGAATCACAGCAGTGCTGATGTTGAGAGACTCATACACAACTATTACACAAGTTGAAAACATGAATTGATGCTCAAGTAGGCAAGACACGTACACTTGCGGAGGTATACCGCAAGATATGTACACTATTTGTTATGTAAAAATATCTACTTATGTAGATTCTAAAGGGCAGTACTAACTAAAAACAATATTTGTCTCTTATATTTTTATAAATATTGAAAGGGGTGTGAACATTGATTTACATATCTTCTCAACTACTATATATACGGTTTACTAAACCTCCGATTAATGGGTTATCTTCTGTCTTCTTTTTCTTCTACTTTCCATCTTGTTTCTGAACAACAATCTAAATTGAGAAATTATATGATTTGGCGACTAAGAACTTAACCTTAATGTTTCAGTTAAGTCATTTTTTTAGTCTGGAGCCCTGGGTAATCAATCTAACAGTGCAGGAGTTGCAACATGCCATTGCAGACAATGAATGAAGTGCATTACCAGTGAAAAGCTCACCTGGAGTCTTCTGTAACCTCCTCTATGAAGCCAGAGTCGCATCTGGGACAGATAAACTCCTAAACACAACCAACCCACAATCAAAACACTATATAAAATCACTGCATTGATCACACTTCCTTAAACATATGAAAAAAACAAAACAGAAAGTTGTGTTTTTTTAAGGAAGCACATATTTGCATAGTACTAAAACACACATTCATTTGAATTCTAAAACTAAAAGCCTTGTATGGGAACAGACACTCCCTGCAATGGGTCACACCAATCGCTGCTTGATTCAACAGAGGATGCTTCCCTATTGTTTTCCCAAATTGGAACAGGTCAAGACAGGTCATCCTATGTGTCTATAATATAAGGATGACAATAGGTATTTTACAGACACTACTTTCTCACATTCAAACTAAAAATATAAACAGGTTGTGGCGTTTAAATAAGAGAAATGAGTAGTAAACAAGGGATCAGACACAACTCATCCTCATCAGGACAGCTCATGATGGATTGATATACTGACCAACAAGTGCTAAAATTAGCACTGACATTACAGATCTCAGTTATACACCTACATGCCACATTACAAATAAGTAAAAAAGAAACAGAAACATTTGATATTTTGCTTTCGCTTTAACAGAGTTGGCTGCCCTGGACAGGGTATATCATATTTTAAATAAAAATGTCTGACCCTTTCTAAACGGTAACATCATGAACTGCACATGTATTTTAGCTGGATTTGTCGTAAAATGAAGAAACGTCATAATTTACAAGGAAATTTTACAAAAACACGTCCTAACACAAGACTGTATGTTCCATATACTGTTGCATGAGTGTAGTGATGTGATGTGATAAAACACGTGAGTCCTCTCCTTTTGTATGTGGACGAAGATCAGTCTAACTAATACAACGATAAATACATTTATTTTTCGTATGTAAAACAAACAACAAGCCACAACAGGCCCTTCACCCACATCAGGCTGATAAACTGCTGTGAGCTAGCATGCTAATCTTAGCACAACAACGAAAGCAGCTAAACCAACCGAAAAACTAAAGAAACACACTAACATGAACCGGCTGTGCGTAACAACCAATGCGGGCTTACCGGGAGTTTGGGGTTCACTTCACCCTTACAACAGTGACAGAAGAAGCGATGCGGAGAGACCGCCGCAGCCTCCGCCATATTTTCCGTGAGACTTGTGTGTGTCCCCAAACAGCAGGAGCAGCGCTTGCCCGGTCCGCCCACTGCAGGGGGAGGCGCTCCGCTCTGACACGAGCATTGGGAAAGTCCGATTCATTTTGGTGAGTCGATTCATTCGGACGGGTATTTTTACTCGGTTCAAATGACAATTTACCAATGCGTTACAGTCGCGTTTTCAAGTTGTTTTATATGGTACCATGATAATTGTATGCTATCCTCAAGGAAGGGACTAAAATCGAAGTGTTGTTTATTTCGATTCTGAGCAGAAACTGTATTTTTTCGTTCCTTTTCAAGGGCATCCTTTCCCAATGGTAACTGGTTAGAACGGAATAAAATAACTGTGAATAACGTTCTTTTTAAAATGACAATACTCTGTGATAAGTGTAGGTTATACCTGGTTGCAGTGTTTTCAGATCTCACAAGAGAAACAAGGCTACTGTTTTATAAAAACAAGGTAAAAATTAGGACTTGCCTCATCAAAATTAAGATAAAATATGCCACAAATATTTTAAATGCTGGTAACCAATTATAACCGGTGAATTTTGTTCCAATACTTTTTTCATGAAACTGAAGGCCAAAGGGTTTATCACTGTAAAGTTTTGGAACTACACCACTTCATGCTGCCCAAAAATGAAACATGTGCTTTGATTCTGAAGGAAACTGCTGCATCACACATGTCTTTGCCTAATTGCACGTTGTGGATGTCCTTTTAACAACTAATAATAAATATACATGCAGGATTAATCCAGATACAAGGAACACATTATTAGAGGTAAAAAAGTATATTTCTCAGTTGTTTCCAAGTCTTCACTGAATAATCTTTAGATATGATGCATTTATAGATGTAATGCTGCCGTATTCACTGTGAAGCAGATCTGTAATTAAAATGATACTTAACTGTTAATTAACTGTATGCTTGTTAGATTTCTATGCAGATAAATCCACCACACAGGAAAAAATTTAATTGCTCATTTTCGCTTATATTGTTGAGGCAAGTGACTTATTTTGGGCTTGTTTTTCCAGACCAGGTTGTTTGTTTCTCTTGCAAGATCTGGCAACACTGCAATTGGAAATGTACCCATTTAACATAGAGCACTGTAATTTTAAAAGAACGTTATTAAGTGTTCTTTTTTTGTTCTAACCAGTAATCCTTTGGAAAGGAGGTTGCAGAATTTCTGAACCGGAAGGACAAAGTTATCTCAGAACGTACCGAAATGAAAAACGCTTTGTTTTAAGTCCCTGTTATTAATAATAAATATCTCCCCAAAAAAACTTCAAATCAAAGTGCATGCTTGTGTTCCCCTAAAAAGAGAGAAGCCTCATTTTTTCGGGAATCATGAAGTGTAATTCTGAGAATTTACTCTGATATAAACACATGGTCTTTGGTTTAATGAAAAAACTATCAGAACACTATTCACAGTTATTAACCGGTCACCAGTATTTAAAAAGAAAGTTTTTCGTTCCCATTTTCTGTTATGTTCTGCAAAAATTTCTGTTAATTTTCATTTATCGTTTTTAGTCCCTGCTTCCAAGTATGGAGAATCATGTAAATTATGAATGCAAATTAAAATTGTATATGAATGGTAATCATTCAATATGGTATAAAGTCTGATACCATGTAATGCCAGTACCATCACTATATAGCCTAAGTGTGCCTTTTACAAGGTGTCATTAAATATTCTTTTCTTTTCTTTTTTGCAAAAAAACCCCAAAACATTCAGTTAAAGGTAAAAGTTTAAAATTGTTTTTTTTTTTTTTTTTTTAACTTTTAACTAATTTATCTAAATAAAACTTTTTTAATTAGGAAAAACAAAATACTGAGTGCACCTTTAAATCCTGATTAGTTTCTAACATGTCACCCACCTCACTGTTTTATTCCCAAACAACGTTGCAGTGGAGTGATTCACAAACGCTGTGCGAATCGGTTTAACTGAATCATTAAAAATAATCAGTTTGAAACAACGATCCGTTTGCGAATCAGTGATCACACATGATCCACACGATCGTACCACGGAAACTTTTGTCTGATGACCACACGCCGCCAGAACAACACGCGTGAGATTATACAATTTAAATAAGATTTTGGAGGAGGACTGTTGGATAGTTTTAGAGGTTGGTTTATTTCTGTGAATATGAATCTTCTGTGTGTGTGCAATGGTATAGATACATGTGTGATTTGTAGAAAGGCCAGACGGAAACAACAAATGCTGCGTTCATGCGCATTGGTTTGTGCATCATTCAGAACTTAAATGTGAATGAGTGTTCCTTTGACGTAGGAGCATGCTTAAAACTTCCGATGCTTATCGTATTTGCAATGTTATATTTATTATATGTTATTAATGCTTCCAAAAAATGGTGCTTAGCTACAGCTTGCAACATGTTGGTATGTGAAAGCATGTTCAGTGATGTCATGAATGTACACATCAGTCTTTAAGGGTGAACGCTCATGTATTTGTGGTGATGCATGACAGCTATACGAAACAATATTTGGTCCTAATGAACATTTATTTACAGTTGGTGTAGTTATCTTTCGAAAAATCTAATATCTAGTACAATAAATACACTGAACAAAATAGTATTTACCATGCTAAGGTAGTTTCTGCCAATCTTCAATAGTTACTAAACAAGTAACAGTCGAAACTTTGTGTTAGCCAATGTAATAAAAAGTAAAACTTAACGTTTCTTAAACTGTTTGAAGGACAATGTAGATGAATGTACTATTGTTTTACAGTAGTAATAATAACCGAAGTAGCTACAGTGTTTTGGTGGCAAACTATTTTCAAAGGAAAGGATATTTTCTAAGGGACATCAGGTATTGTATTGTTTAGAATGGTCAATTCAGCAAGAGGCACATTGATTTAAATAGCTGCTTTTTAAAGGGGTAGTTCACCCAAATATTATTAGTCATTATTTATTCTTCAGCAGAACACAAATAAAGATTTTTAGAAGAATATCTCAGCTCTGTGGGTCCATACAGTGCAAGTGAATGGTGATCAGGCCTTTGTACAGTGTATCCGGAAAGTATTCACAGTGCTTCACTTTTTCTACATTTTGTTATGTTACAGCCTTATTCCAAAATTGATTAAATTCATTATTTTCCTCAATTCTACAAACAATTCCCCATAAGACAATGTGAAAGAAGTTTGTTTGAAATCTTTGCAAATTTATTACAATTAAAAATGAAAAATCACATGTACATACAGTATCTCACAAAAGTGAGTACACCCCTCACATTTTTGAAAATATTTGATTATATCTTTTCATGTGACAACACTGAAGAAATTACACTTTGTTATACACTACTTTACATTGTGGCAGTGTACATTTTCTGTCCCCTCAAAATAACTCAACACACAGCCATTAATGTCTAAACCGCTGGCAACAAAAGTGAGTACACCCCTAAGTGAAAATGTCCAAATTGGGGCCAATTAGCCATTTTCCCTCCCTGGTGTCATGTGACTCGTTAGTGTTACAAGGTCTCAGTTGTGAATCTGGAGCAGGTGTGTTAAATTTGGTGTCATCGCTCTTGCACTCCCTCATACTGGTCACTGGAAGTTCAACATGGCACCTTATGGCAAAGAACTCTGAGGAGCTGAAAAAAATAATTGTTGCTCTACATAAAGATGGCCTAGGCTATAAGAAGATTGCCAAGACCCTGACACTGAGCTGCAGCATGGTGGCCAAGACCTTACAGTAGTTTAACAGGACAGGTTCCACTCAGAACAGGCCTCGCCATGGTCGAGCAAAGAAGTTGAATGCACGCAAATTTACATGGTTATACAAGCTGTACACTCACTACTTTACATTGTAGCAAAGTGTCATTTCTTCAGTGTTGTCACATGAAAAGATATAATCAAATATTTAAAAAATTGTGATGGGTGTACTCACTTTGAGATACTGCAAGTATTCACAGCCTTTGCTCAATACTTCCTTGAAGCACCTTTGGCACCAATTACAGCCTCAAGTCTTTTGTGTATGATGCAACAAGCTTGGCACACCTATTTTTGGGCAGTTTCTCCCATTCTTCTTTGTAGGACTTCTCAAGCTCCATCAGCTTGGATGGGAAGCGTCGGTGCACAGCCATTTTCAGATCTCTCCAGAGATGTTCAATCAGGTTCACGTCTGGGCTCTGGTGGGCCACTCAAGGACATTCACAGAGTTGTCCCGTAGCCACTCCTTTGTTATCTTGGCTGTGTGCTTAGGGTCGTTGTCCTGTTGGAAGATAAACCTTCGCCCCTGTCTGAGGTCCAGAGCGCTCTGGAGCAGGTTTTCATCAAAGATGTCTCTGTACATTGCTGCATTTATCGTTGTCTCCCAGTTCCTGCCGCTGAAAAACATCGCCACAGCATGATGCTGCCACCACCACCATGCTTCACTGTAGGGATGGTATTGGCCAGGTGATGAGCGGTGCCTGGTTTCCACCAGACATGATGCTTGCCATTCAGGCCAAATAGTTAAATCTTTGTTTCATCAGACCAGAGAATTTAGTTTCTCATGGTCTGAGAGTCCTTCAGATGCCTTTTGGCGAACTCCAGGCTGGCTGTCTTGTGCCTTTTACTGAGGAGTGGCTTCCGTCTGGCCACTCTATCATACAGGCCTGATTGGTGGAGTGCTGCAGAGATGGTTGTTCTTCTGTAAGTTTCTCCTCTTTCCACAGAGAAATGTTGGAGCTCTGTCAAAGTGACCATCGGGTTCTTGGTCACCTCTTTGACTAAGGCCCTACTCGCCCGATCACTCAGTTTGGCCGGGCAGCCATCTCTAAGAAGAGTCTTGGTGGTTCCAAACTTCTTCCATTTACAGATGATAGAGGCCACTATGCTCATTGGGACCTTCAATGATGCAGAAATGTGTCTGTACCCTTCCCCAGATCTGTGCCTCAATACAATCCTGTTTCTGAAATCTGCAGACAATTCCTTGGACTTCATGGCTTGGTTTGTGTTCTGACATGCACTGTTAACTGTGGGACCTTATATAGACAGGTGTGTGCCTTTCCAAATCATGTCCAATCAACTCAATTTACCACAGGTGGACTCCAATCAATTTGTAGAAACATCTCAAGGATGATCAGTGGAACAGGATGCACCTGAGCTCAATTCTGAGTGTCATGGCAAAGGCTGTGAATACTTGTGATTTTTAAAAAAAAAAAATTTTTTTATAAATTTGCAAAGATTTCAAACAAACTTCTTTCATGTTGTCATTATGGGGTATTGTTTGTAGAATTTTGAGGAAAATAATTAATTCAATCCATTTTGTAATAAGGCTGTAAAGTGAAGCACTGTGAACACTTTACGGATGCACTGTAACTCCAAAAAGGAAATACAGTTAGCAAGAAGGTAATCGATAAAACTCCAGTGGTTTAATCAATGGGTGCTTCTCATTTCTGAAGTTGTGCGTCGTCATTTCCTTTCCCATTTTCTCGCTTCCTAACTCCACCCTCTTAGGAAACAAGGACAGAGGAATCGAAACAAGACGCGTTTGTAAAATGAAAGGTCATTGCTCGCTGGCGTGTCATTTTAGAGTGTGTTTAGCAGCTGCACCATCTCGGTGCACTTGCCTTTATGTTATTGAAACTATTTATTAATATATTAATAATAAATCCAAATAATTCAAGATGCACTGTTGAAGTATGTGACCATTACATTTTATTTAAACTACAGAGTGGAAACATGAATTAAAACTATTGTGTGAGCTGTGAATGTGGAGGATAATTTATGTTTATGTCATGTGCTTCAACCAAAATTTCTTCCACATAGGATGCTCTGGTGTTTCCTCGCTCAAGCATCCGTTGTCCTCGATCCTCGTGGTGCATTTAGAGAATTGGTACGTCCCTATTGATGGTGGACTTCGATCGGTTTCCAGGTCACAGGCTCGAGGATGCACAATTTAGGAAACGAGAAGCACCCCATGTCTTCTGAAATGATCCAGCTGGTTTTGGGTGAGAACAGACCAAAATGTAACTCTTTATCACTGTTAATCTTGCAATTGCAATCTCTTGGCACAATCATCATTTCAAGCTCTATTACACTTCCTGGTGCTTGACGCATGCGCATAGTGCTAGATGGACTATAAGAAATGTAATCAAGCTTGAAATCATGATCGCCAAGAAGACTTCTGTCACGAGTTTCATTTTGGTCTGTTCTCTTCCAAAACAAACTGGATCACTTCATAAGACATTGATTAACCCACTGGAGTTTGATAGATTACGTTTATGTTGACTTGATCTGCTTTTTGAAGCTTCAAATGTCTGATTACCTTTCACTTGCATTGTGTGGACATATAGAGTTTTTTCTTTTTTAAACATGCAGTTTTATGTATAAATTCATGAGCACTCGCATGAATTGAAGACTTGAGTCATACGAGTAACCTTAATAAAGCGGTTTTATTCAATGTTGAGAGGGTCCCCATTGTGGGGGCTGCCATTTAAGGATCACACGAACAGCTGAATACTACTTGCTAAATCTCAGTAACCACCCTGCTATTGGATACTTTCACTCGTGGATAAATAAGTTATGGCTAACTGTGAATAGTGAATTTCAACAATGGCGTCATAACTGAGAACAGTTGCGTTTGAATGATGCTGCATCCACACCCCTTGGTGTCAGTGTAAGTCCAAGAAGATAACCTTTAACTTTAGTTAACTACATTAACATAAACTATCAATAAACAATACTTTTATAGCATTTATTAATCTTTCAACATATACTAATACATTTCAACATATACTAATACATTTGTCAAATTAAATGTTGTTTATGCTAATAGTTAATACATTTTAAACTAACATGAACAAGCAATTTTATTTTATAAACTAACATTACCCAAGATTAATAAATGCTGTAAAAGTACATTGTTCAATGTTTGTTCATGATAGCTAATTCATTAAGTAATGTTAACAAATGAAACCTCATTGTAAAGTGTTACCGACTTTCTTCCATGGTACACAAAAGGAGATGTTAGCCTTAGTAATCATTTACTGTCATTAGAATAAATAAATAAAAAAAGTATATTATGACTGAGACTTACGTACTACCCAAACATCTCCTTTGGTTTCCCAAGAAAGAAAGTCATATGAGTTTGGTACACCATACATTTTAATTTTTGGTTGAACTATGCCTCTAATTGATTTGGTTGTTCCTCTCTTTGCTGCAGATGACAGCACAGGAGGTGCGTCTGTGTGGGCTGCTGCTGCAGGAGCACTTTGGAGAGGTGGTGGAGAAAGTGGGCACCCATCTTTTCCGCAGTGGAGTTCTGAACCTACGAGCTCTTGTCCATGAAACCAAACTTTCTCCTGACCTGGTAAGGTCACAAATGCCTCCCAAGTCCTAATAAGCCATCTTCCTCTTGTTCTTTCTCTGGCTCTGTCTTACATTTTTCTCTTTAATGCACTCTTTCACTAGGTCAAGAAATCTCTGTGTGTACTGGTGCAGCATGGAATGTGTACGTTTGTTGTAGGCCGTCGTGGGCCAGGGGCACCTGTGGAATACCGGATTAGCAGTGAGCACGTTCTACACATGCTTCGGTATCCACGCTACATCTACACGGCCAAGAGTCTGTATGGGGACACAGGCGAGCTCATTGTTGAGGAAATTCTGCAGAGAGGCCAGATGACTATGAGCAGCACAGTCAGGACTGTAGCAGACAGGCTTACCCACAATATGCCAGGTGAGCTATAGAGTGCAAGCAGACTGAAGGGTTAATTCACACACATGTATGTATATATATATATATATATATATATATATATATATATATATATATATATATATATATATAGCGGGACCAAAAGAAGCTTATATGGAATATGCTGAAATACACATGTGGTTACTCAGCTAGGGCGCATCTCTTAGTTTTCATCATAATTCCTTTTCAGATGCCACTTGGTTTAAAATTTTGTATGTAATGTAGGGCTGAAACGATTAGTCGACGTTATCGACAACGTCGACAATAAAACATTGTCGACAAAATTTTTTTTTGAATAGTCGTTTGATCTAATTTAATGTAACATGAGATCACTTTAAACTCTAATGATGAGAGCAGCACTGCAGTTTGCACCTGACTGAGGAGAGGAAGAATTACACAGATCACAGTCCAGATGCACTCTAAACTTTCCAAACAGCTTCAGGTAATGTAGATTGCAAAGTATGAGGTAATTATACAAAAATACAAAGTAAGTAAATACAGAAGCACTCTCATTATGTAATAAGTGGAGCTGCCGCTCCGCTGAAGCAAAACTTACACGTCAAGCGTCTTTAAAGGACACACCCGACGTTACATCTATAATGCAGTTATATTTCATGCGTTATAGCTTTATTAATGTTCAAATAATAGGGAAGCAGATCATGTAAATATCTACCAACTTCAAAACTGGCATTTGACTGTGTGGTCAGTGCCTCATCTTAGAGTTGCACAAATGTCCCGATCTGAGGGTGAGAGATTGAAACTGCATCCGACTGATGCACACACTGTCGTGGGACGCTTGTCCCTCCAGCGCGCACGCTTGCTGCAGCTAGATTATAACGTATTGGCTCGCAACTTATTGAATCATAAATATGCCACAGTGCATTTCTTATTGTGAAAAAAATTGGCAACAGGCAGCATTATTAATAAGAGGGTTTGTTTTTTTGTGAGATCTTGAATAGATCTCTTAAAGCAAGTCTAAATATCTTATATGTTGCTTCTCAATTAAATGTATCTTGTTTTAAGGATTTTTATAATTTTTTTTTAATGGAAAACAAAACAAGCACATGATAACAATAATTTTTTTTACAGTGAATTTCTTTACTGAATTAAACTAATAAAAATAATTTTTACCCCTTTAATTCAGTGCAAGTAATTTAGAGGTATTTTTAAAAGATTACTTTTTTCCTTTTTATTGTTAGTAAGCACGTTTAATACAGCCTTTTAAATCAGGACACAAGCAGAATTAATCGGTTAAGAGTTAATGATTAATCAATGATTAATTGCAATAATCGCAGAATAGTCGAATAATCATTCTAATAATCGTTAGATTTATCGATTATCAAAATAATCGTTAGTTGCAGGCCTGATGTAATGCAATGCAATGCAGTTCATACATTTTTAAGGATCATTGAAGTGTCAAAAAGTGTCCAAATACCTAGCTTGAAAGAGAAGACCAGAACAGAACCTTGAAATGACATTTTAAATTTGTTTTGCAGTCCATCCACTTTCTTAATTTATTTTTTTTAAACTTCCCTATTTCAACTCTTGTGCAACAGAGGGTCAAAGTATGGACTACAGTGAGGTTGTCACTGCATTCTCCCGATTAGTGGAGACTCATTTCCTGCAACGCTGTTCTCCAATGGCCTCATCAGGATCATCAAACTCTGCAGTAGCTGAGACTCCCACTCCTGCAGTGACACAACCCTCTGAACCAGAGAGCAACCCAGACTGCTACAGAATTCCCTACATCAATCTTACTGGTGAGTTGTTCAGTGGTCGACCAATATGGTATACAGTGCAAGTCAAAGGTTTGTACACCCTTTGTTTGACTGCATGCTTTTCATGAACTTAAAGACATTTTGTTCTAAAAGTTAATGCATAAGTGCTTAAATGTAGGTTTGTAGAAATGTATAGGCCTATGTTGTGCCAATGAATGAAGTTCTTTACAAAGCTAAAATTATATTTGAAAAGAAAGTATTTGTTAAGATGGATGAGTTCAACTAGAGTCAAGGAAAAGCAGTCAATAAATGCCCAGCATTTATGAGAACTCCTTGAACACTGTTTAGAAAGCATCCCAGGTGGCTAGCTCATAAATTTGGTTGAGAAAGTGCCAAGAGTGCAAAGCTATCATCATGGCAAAGGCTGTACTTTAAAGGAATACTTAACCCAAAAATGTTTAGTCTCTCATTATTTGCTCACCCTCATGCCATCCCAAATGTGTATGACTTTCTTTCTTCTGCAGGACACAAACAAAGGTTATCAGCATGAAATAATCCATAAGACTCCAGTTGTTAAATCCATGTCAGAGCTGAGATATTCTTCTACAATGTTTGTTTGTGTTTAGCAGAAGAAAGAAATTAATACACATTTGGGATTGGTTGAGGGTTAGCAAATAATGAGAGACTTGGTATCCCATTTAGGAAAATGCAAGAGCTTATTTTTTTAGTCATGTATACATTATATATATATATATATATTTCTCTTTTTTTATTTTTGGTCACTACATAATTCTCATACTATTTGTTTTATTTCATTGTAATAAAGAGTGAATAGGTGTGTCTAAACCTTTGACTAATGGTCTACAATCAGATTATGATTTGTGTACATTACATATTTACCTAATATCCATAAACATGTACATAAAGTTGCAGAATTAGTTTTAATGTTAATTAGTAAAATACTATGAGGAAATGTTCATTTTTGGACATCATATCCACATTGTTAGGACATCATATCCACTCCTGTTGAGCTTGAAACGAAGTGTTTGATTGTGACGTTTGTTTGTTTGTTCAGGTAAGGGAAAACGCAGACGCTCAAGTGATGATGGTGAAGCTGACCAGAGTGCGGCAAAGAAAGCCAAGACAGACATCACTGAGGTATTTCAGTCAAGATACTGAGTCTGTTTACATGCACAGCAATATGCTGATAAATCCCAAATATTGTCTTCTTTAAGAAATCCGACATGGCAAGGAAACATGTGCACTGTCATGTTTAAATGTGTTTTTGTTCATGTTTTGATTTAATGTCTTTTATTTTAATAGTTTAGTTCCTGTTTTATAATCATGTGTGCATGTAATGTGATTTCCTGTTCCCTCATGTGATCCTGTCATGTGTTTCCCCTGTTCATATGTCTTGTTTTCATTGGTTCATTGTTTGAGTATTTTGTTAGCAGTCTTGTCTTTTCATTGGTTTAAGTTTATTAGTCGTTATCTTGTTTACAGCTCTGTCTGTTGATTGGTTGTCATTGTCATGCGTGTTCATGTATTTAAGCCCTCATGTTTACCCTTGTCAAATGTCAGGTATTGTTTTGTTGTAATGTTGTTTTCAAGTCGTTTGTTCTAGTTTATTTTGGATGTTCATCTTGTAAATGAACTGCACTTGGGTTCTTCACACTTCACCCACTTTGTCTGCCAGTCACTGCTAGCAACGTTACAGCACAATACTTGTATACATTGGATAAGCCAGTAAATGTGGCAGTAAATGTGTTTACATGCAATGTGAAAATCAATGTAATAGACAAAAATGTACCGTGCCAATCAGGTTTATGATCTTACACCAATAGGTAGGTACTTTAGTGCATTTGTATGACATGCGTTGTCAGCTTATTAAGCATTATTCGTGTAAGAATGTGCATGTAAATGCACTCAATGACAACAAACACTCACATGTTTGTTAACTATCTTTTTGCTTCTACTTTAATTCTCTCTCATGCTCTTTGCAGTGTGGCGATGAAGGCATCTATTGGCAGGTGAATTTTGACCGGTTTCACCTGCACTTCAGGGATCAGGCCATCATAAGTTCTGTTTCCAGTAAACTTGATCAGGTAACTGCAACTACTGCCCTGTTGTATCAAATAATCAGACCCGTCAAGACCACCATCAAGATGTACCGTGAGATATAATTAGACTGAATGTTCTGGATTCTCACATTTAAACATTCTCCTCCAGGGAAATAATGAGAAGGTAGAATGTAGGTCTGTATCGGCTATATTTCTCTTCTTCTCCCCTGTAGACCAGCGGTGAGATAGTTAGGACCATTTTACGGATGAGCGAAGTTACAACGCCAGCTAATGCTGTCTACACACAAGCTCTTTCGGCCAATGAGGTAACAAACGGACGTGCACATTTTTGTTTTGTTACACTCTTGCTGAGAAACATTTATAGTGATTATTAATAAAGGGTGTTATTATGTTAGGATTGCTGGAGTTTTATTTTAAATTCTGTTTGATTCCATTTCTTTTTGTTCTCCATTAGATTTTCCGAGCTCTTCCATCCACTTACAGCATTGCCAGGCAAATTTTAGACCAATACCTCACTCTCCTGGTTGACGATCCAGTAAAGCATGCATACACAAATACAACTTTATACATGCTACTTTTCCAAGTCCAAACAACTTTTTTTATTTAAAGCTTGTCTCTTTCCTTTCATCTCTTTTTATTTAGATGGAATTTGTGGGGAAGACAGGTGACAGTGGAGGTGGAATGTTTGTTGTCAGTATCCCTTTAAAACAAACAAACAAACAATCAAACCATCTGAAGGACAAAATTAAACTTTTCAGTGTCTAACAGCAAATCGTTTTACTTTAAAATTATGTTTTGTATAGAATAAGCAGCTGAATGGCCTTGAGCTAAAAAAAAATCTACAAAACATTTGGTTTTACAGTTTTCTGTGTTTAATTAAATCTTATAACAAAAAAAGTAAAAAAGACAATGAAATGGCTGAGCCTTGACTCTGTGGTTAGACCTGCACCGTGCATTGGCTAACCTGGCCAGGGCCACCCTGGAGTCTGTGGTCCAGGAGAGGTTAGTAGAGTCAAAGTGTTTTATTTTAACTTTGAAGTCTTATGTTGGTTATGTTCTGCTTGGGTTTGTTTCATGCTATGCTCTGTTTCAGGTTTGGTTCCCGCTCAGCTCGCATCTTTCGCCTGTTACTGCGGAAACGGCACCTGGAACAGAAGCAGGTGGAGGATTTTGCCATGATTCCTGCCAAAGAGGCTAAAGACATGCTGTACACACTATTGTCTGAAAACCTTGTCCAGCTGCAGGTACCACACTCACAGTTCTTGTTTATACAAACAAAAAGTAATCTGACCAGCATCATACAATAATTTAGTTTACCTTGCTTTCTATGTCTGCCTGTCTGACATTCGTCTCGAGTTATACAATGACAAGTGGTGAGGTGAGACATCAAGAGATGTCTCCTGTGACCCCTTGTGATCTGATTTTAAATGGATAGTTCACCCAACAATGAAAGTTCTCTCATTATCTACTCACCCTTGTACCATCCCAGACATGTATGACTTTCTTCTGCAGAACACAAACAAAGATTTTTAGAAGAGTATCTCAGCTCTGTAGGTCTATACATTGCAACTATACAAGTCAACAAGCCAGCCGCCATATCACCCTGTAGCGTCTGACCAGAACTCCCTGGATGGGAGACCTCCTGGGAAGAGTAAGGTTACTGCTGGAAGAAGTATTAGTGAGTCCAGCAGGGGGTGCACACCCTGTTGACTGTTTAAGTCCTAATGCCCAATATAGTGATGGGGACACTATACTGTATAAAGGCACTGTCCTTCGGATGAGATGATAAAATGAGGTCTTGACTCTCTGTGGTCATTAAAGTCCCAGGACACTTCTCGAAAAAGAGTAGAGGTGTAACGCCAGTGTCCTGGCCAAATTCCCCCATTGGCCCTCATCAATCATGACCTCCTAATAATCCCCATCCATTAATTGCTCTATCACTCCACTCTCTCCTCTGCATCAATAGCTGGTGTGTGGTGAGCATACTGGCAGCTGCCATCAATCATCCAAGTGGATGCTGCACACTGGTGGTGGTTGAGGAGTTCACTGTGTAAATCGCTTTGAGTGTAGAGTCAGAAAAGTGCTATATAAATGTAACATTCATTCATTCATTCAACAGGGTACAAAACTTATATAAAATAAAAAGCACAAAGGCAGCATAAAAGTAATCCAATTCTGAAGTGATATGATAGGTGTGGGAGAGAAACAGATCAATATTGAAGTCTTTTTACTATAAATCTCCACTTTCAAACAACACTCCTAAGCTCTCTTAAAACTAAGTTGTATTTAGTTCCTTAGTTCTTTTTTTTGCAATTTGCAGTCTTCATCATATTGCCACCTACTGGGCAGGGAGGAGAATTTATAGTAAAACATTACTTAAATATTGATCTGTTTCTCTCCCACAACTACATATCGCTAATAATACATGCATTTAACCACTGGGGTCATATGGATTACTTTTATTCTGCCTTTATGTGCTTCAAAGTTTTGGACCCTGTTGGCTTGCATTGTATGGACCTACAGCGCTGAGATATTCTTCTAAAAATCTTCATTTGTGTTCAGCAGAGGAAAGAAAGTCATACTCGTCTGCAGAGTAATTGATGAGAGAATTTTCATTTTTGGGTGAGCTATCCCTTTAAGGAGAGGGCCTCTGATTTCATGAGTACATACATCACACCACTCATCACAACAGATTGGCATTTACACTACAAATGTGTTGTGATCAAATGCATTTCTCCGAGTACCTCTGTTGATTTAAAAGATAAAATCACAAAATGTGAACATCTATGTGCAGGAAATCCCCAAAACACCAGACCACGCCCCCTCTCGCACCTTCTATCTGTACACGGTTAATCAGCTTCCCACAGCCAGGCTACTGCTGCAACACTGCTACAAGGTATAGAGCTCACATGAATATTTTTCAATTGTTTTCTAATGCTGTTGAAATATGATGACGTTAATACACATTGGTGTGTTTGTGTGGACCCCATACAGACAGTCGGTAATCTGATCGAGAGAAGGCTGTATGAGACCAAAGAGAACAAGTAAGTCCCTCCCTTTTTTGACAGTGAGAAATTAAAGCAAGGAGTGTTTCATGATTAATGCGTTTATTGATTGACAGGCGACTTTTGGAAAAATCTCAGCGGATTGAGGCCATCCTGGCATCTTTGCAGGCCACAGGAGCAGAGGCAGCACAGCTGACAGAGGTGGAAGAGATGATCACAGTTCCAGAGAGACAGCAGCTCGAGTCCCTACGACATCACATTAATAAGTACTACATCAGCCAAACCAAAATGTACACACCAATCAGACTCATAAACCGCAAACCATTAATCTCTCTTGGCCTCTTCTCTTTGTGTTTATGGTCGTAGGTTGGATTCCAGTGAAAACCAGGTGGATGAGACCATATTTCTTCTTGAATCCTACATTAACTCCACAAAGTCCTCTCACTGACTTTCTTTAGACATGAACAGGCTAGTTAAAGAAAACATCATGTCTGTATGAAAAGAAAAAAAAAAGGGGATGGGGTGGGGGGTTGTAGAGATGATGGTTGGACAAAAAGGGTAGATGGAGGAATGAAGATGTAAAAATAATGCTCTTTTCATTGACAGATCAGTTTGTTTCTTCTTTGGTAAAAATGAGAGATTGATGTTTATGTGTTGGTATTGAAAAGGAACACCGATGTTTTCATTTGTACTTATCAGTGTGAAAGAGTTTGTGTAGCTATGAATGAAATTTAATTTTTCATTAAATTGTATTTATTTGTCTGAATGTCAAAAGCAAAAACAATGTATGAACATGTGCATTGGCCATGAAGACTGAAAAGACAATGTAATTTCTGTTAAAAAAAATAATAATAAACTGATTGCTTGTTATTATACCACTTGTTCACAACTTAAATATGCATTCCATTATTTCCATTATCACCAATAGCGCATTTGCTTGTCGTCTTGTCTGTTCAATGCAACTGTAAATGATCTAGCTTTTTCAAGCCAGAGAATCTCCCAAAAGAAACCATTCTCTCATTGACACGATATAAGTGCTTTTGTGCCTCAACAGAATCCAAATGGTACATTTTAACCTGGTCCACACTTGGGGTGCTAGTGATGCTGGGAAATGGACATGCCCAACCGGAATCTGCCCATGCAGATGTTTGTCGATTTCCACAGAATTAGAACACACATCATTCACCCCTTGCCTGTTCATTTACTACATATTTTGGCAGTATTGATTTTGCTTTCAGCTACTTATAAAATTGTCCATTTAAGACATTATACCATGTTTAAAAACATTCTGCAGGTCTTCCCCTAAAATCAGCACAGATAAGGTAAAAAATCCACAGATTCGGTCTGAGCCTGATTATGGATCATCTGTGCTTCTGGAGCAGAAGAGTCATGTCTCAAAGAGAAAGTAATCGCTGCAAAAGGCACATTTTCTGATTGTAAAGGAAATCAGCTGCAGTGATTTTAGAGCTCAGTTGTCATCCTTCCCATCCTCATCCTTCCTCTGTTTCCTCGTGAAAAAGCCCAACTGTTCAGAAACAACCAACACAGTGCTTATAAGCCAAAAAAGACTGTCTGCTCTGATGTATTTGTAGTTAGAGGGATAGTTCACCCAAAAATGACAATTCTCTCATCATTTACTCACCCTCATGCCATCTCAGATGTGTGTGACTTAAGCAGAACACAAACAAAATTTTTTAGGACAATATTTCAGCTCTGTAGGTCCATAACATGCAAGTGAATGGTGACCAGACCTTTGTAGCTCCAAAAATCATATAACGCAAACAAAACTAATCCATATCTTTAGAAGCTATATAATAGCTATGGGTGAGAAACAAATCCATATTTAGGCCCTTATTTTACTCTAAAGATCCACTTTTACATTTGAAAGTCTCATGTTTAGTTTCAATTTCACATCTGAAATTTTAAGTTAAAGTGGGGATTTAGAGTAAAAAAGGACCTAAATATTGCTCTGTTTCTCACCCACTCCTATTATGAAGATATGGATTAAACACAGTCAAATTAATTACTTTTATGTGATTTTTGGAGCTACAAATGTCTGGCCACCATTCACTTGCATTGTATGGACCTATAGAGCTGAGATATTTTCTAAAAACCTTTGTGTTCTGCTGACGAAAGAAAGTCATACACATTTGGGATGGCATGAGGGTGAGAAAATTATGAGAGATTTTTGGGTGAACTATACCTTTAATGACACCCACACAGAATTACTTGTCATGTGCTGTTAGTTTGTGTTAAGTCACGAGTAGTACACCATGTAAATTTACATCTGCCTATGTATAAAGTTTTGTTGTGTACCATACCTTCCAAAGGATGAACACTAAGAGTGCTAGAAGCAGCAGTCCTCCAATGATGCTACCAATGAGAATCCAGAGAGAGATCGGGATTGACCGCCCTTTCAGAACTTCTAAAACAGTCTACACCGAGAGAGAGACAGCAGGAGAGTATGGAGTTGGAAGGAATACATTTTTGTGTCAACAAACCTGTCTGTCTTGGTGTTACTAAAAGATACAATTTAAAAAAGCACAGCTAACTGCAGAAAATACATTAATAATGTGTATTCATCATTTTATGTATGCTATATACTCAACATGGCCAAAAGTATGTGGAGACTAAACCTATATGTGCTTGTTTAACACTTGATTTCAAAACCATGGTAATTAATATACTGTAGAGTTGGCGTTCCATACTTTAACAGCTTCTGCTCTTCTAGGAAGGCTTTCAACTAGATGTTGAAAATGGCTGTGGGGATTTGCTTCCATTTAAACACAAGACCATCAGTGAGGTCAGGCACTGGATCTGACTTGCAATTGTCGTTCAGTGGTGTTCAGGTCTAGGCTATGTGTAGGCCAGTCAAGTTCTTCCACAACAAATTCTGTAAACAATTTACTGGCCGCAAACTGTGACAGTATTACATTGAATATATGTATTCTTATACATTGAATATATGCACCTGTTGGCTTTGGGCATAGCTGAAATAGCCAAACTCATCATTAAAGTGGGTTTCCACACACTTTTGGCCATGTAGTGTGTAAAGTCCTTCAGCGGTTTATGAATTTATTACTGTTTAGTTCTCTCACCTCCCTCAAGAGGGCAGCATTTCCCATTGAAATCAAGCTGGACTCCTGAGCAGACAGCTGGAAAGAGCCCACAATCATCACTGCTTTAAACTTGGCCTGACACAAACACAATGGTACACAAACAGATTCCAAGTAAAGACATTGTGCAGTTTTGTGTGTACTGTCCTTTTTGATCTGTTACTATTTGGCTGTGCGTACTCAAGTGCATGTCAATCTGTGTGTGAGATATACACCTACCTGTCTAAAGAAACTGTCGTGTATTCTTCTCGTGATGCGAATCAGAGCGGTCTCTCCCTTCAATAGCTGCTGCACTAGACACACAACCTCCACACACCATGAGGAACTGCAATTCTACATTAGTTAACATAAGTTAACATGAACTACAATGAACAATACTTTTACAGCATGTATTAATCTAGGTTAATGTTCATTTCAACAAATAGTAATACATTAAAAAAAAAAAAAGAAAAGTTGTATATGATAATATTAGTTAATGCAATATGAGGTAACATGAGCTAACAATTAAAAATTTTATTTATATGCAGTAACATTAACAAAGATTAATAATGGCTATCAAAAATATAGTTAATAGTTAGTTCATGATAACTAATGCATTAACGAATGCTAATGAATGGAACATTGTAAAGTGTCACTGTGATGTGAATAATTTTGACTTAATCCAGTTAATTTAGATGTTACCACATGAAGTTGTTAGGTTAACTTTTTTAAATGGGGGTTAGGCTTAAAGTAAGTACTGTCATGATGAATAACGTATTGCTACTATACAAGGCTGTAGCAATACGTTATTCATCATGACAGTACTTACTTTAAGTACATGACAGTACTTACTTTGAATATACACACATGTATATTCAACACATTGTAATTTTCTAACTTGCACATTTAGAACCTGTACATTATTTGTACTTTTTGATTATTGTTATAATGTCCATTTATGTATAGTCATTCTTTTATGTATGTACAGTAACTGCAATGTGTGGACAATGCACCACCCAAGTTTTTTAAGGTGGTCCCCCAATGAGTTTTGGCCAACTTTGACTGCCCAACAGAATTTAAAGAGAATTTCACACAGTATTGACTGTTACTCTTACTCCTGTAAGTGTCATTGGCCTATGAGGGTTTGTGTTCTCACCAATAGTTCAGTTTTCTTCATGTCCTCTGGGTGAAGTGGACGAACATGTCTCTGACTAGCCTTCAGCTTAGAGAGATCACTGACTATACTACAGTTTACACCTGAAGCCTGCACAAACAGATAGACATAAAATGTCAACTTAACAGGAACGTAAATATGCACAGGAATTACAGTAGGAATACACAGTGATACTAACATTGTGAGAGAAAGCATCAACCACAGTCGCGAAAACTCTGTCTCCTGAAGCTGCTGATGGCAAATTGACAGTAAGCTTCAGATTACTGACCACGTAACAACCTAAATTCTGCACCTGATAACAAGAAACACATATTTGAATGAAGTCATTGGATTTTCACACACACACACACACACACACACACACACACACACACACACACACACACACACACACACACACACACACACACACACACACACACACACACACACACATGTTGTGTTTCCATGTTTTATGGGGACTTTCCATAGACATAATGGTTTTTATACAGTACAAACTTTATATTCTATCCCCTAAACCTAACCCTACCCCTAAACCTAACCCTCACAGAAAACATTCTGCATTTTTACATTTTCAAAAAACATAATTTAGTATGATTTATAAGCTGTTTTCCTCATGGGGACCGACAAAATGTCCCCACAAGGTCAAACATTTCGGGTTTTACTATCCTTATGGGGACATTTGGTCCCCACAAAGTGATAAATACACGCTCACACACACACACACACACACACACACACACACACACACACACACACACACACACACACACACACACACACACACACACACACACACACACAGTTGTGTTTCCATGTTTTATGGGGACTTTCCATAGACATAATGGTTTTTATACTGTACAAACTTTATATTCTATCCCCTAAACCTAACCCTACCCCTAAACCTAACCCTCACAGAAAACTTTCTACATTTTTACATTTTCAAAAAACATAATTTAGTATGATTTATAAGCTGTTTTCCTCATGGGGACCGACAAAATGTCCCCACAAGGTCAAACATTTCGGGTTTTACTATCCTTATGGGGACATTTGGTCCCCACAAAGTGATAAATACACGCTCACACACACACACACACACACACACACACACACTTATCAGTCATGTTTACATAAACCCACCCTGAAATGTGTGTAGAACTCGGGCCCGGTTCCCTCTGACACAGTCCTGGTCGGGTGGACCTCATAGCGGTTTAAGTTGGAGTCACTGTAGTGGATTGAACCAAAACAGGAAAGGCACATAATTAGACAACAAAAATTGGGTTCTTAATTATTATAATTATTATATTACATTTAATAAATGTATAATCATATTACAGTAACTATTTATGGATTAAATTCTTGATTCAATTACCAACCTGCCAACGTCAATAACTATTTTGTAATTTACTGATTGTCTCCTAAATTTTAAAAGAGCTTTCTGAGCCCACTGGAGTGGTGGTGGTGTAGTGGTCTAAAGCACATAACTGGTAAACTTGTAATCAGAAGGTCGCTGGTTCTAACCCCACAGCCACCACCATTGTGTCCTTGAGCAAGGCACTTAACTCCAGGTTGCTCTGGGGGGATTGTCCCTGTAATAAGTGCACTGTAAGTTGCTTTGGATAAAAGCGTCTGCCAAATGCATAAATGTAAAAATGTACTTTTGTCCGGGATTATTGTTTTCGTCATTTTTGCACCTGGGGAACCATAGTTCCTCAAAGTCGTTTTAGAAGAAATTTTTAGCTCCTACTCCGAAGTAGATACTTTTGGGGTTTATTGGGACTGTGGGACCGTGGGAGGTGCTGTAGCATGCGAATGGTCAAAAACATATGACACACAAATCATTGAGAAAGTGAGGAGTCCACGCCCGCCATTAGTAAACAAACTAGCTGCTAGCCTTCTACTCAGAGGGTTGTGCTAACAGAAATAACATATAACAAACAAAGTATCCAAAGAGAATTGCATGTTTCACTTGTGTGTGTATGACTTCATCGGGAAACACATTTTGAGTTTTACTACATAATATTTTCTTGGGATGAAGGAAAAATAGTCAGATGTTAATCGAGAGTGGGTCATTTAACTTTATTATACACTAAACAGTCATTAAAATCTATTTTACATGAGGGAACTTTTTTGTGTGGCTGATACTGCATTGTTAACTTGCATCAAGACATCTTTTTTAAGACAGTGAGAGAGTATTTCATTAAAGTGGTTTATGTTGAGTCATCAAAGCCTTTATTTTAAAAGACTGTGTAGATAATTAGGTTTATAGTGCATTTTCAACATGTTGTCTGCTGAGTTCAGCATGTGTTGTGTGGTTTAAAAGCGCCTCCGCCGCCTCGTCTAATCTCTCACTCTGGCTTTAGGGACACCGCACGCGCAACTCATGAGCCCAGTTTCAACTGTAACCTGAAGACATTTTCTGAAAACTGGAAAATGTTGCCTTCGGATGCTGTATATAAGGATGGATAAATGTTGGATGAAATAAGGTGCTTTTTAAACTATTCAGAGTTCCATCCATCCAAAAATGCTGTTGTTTAATTCATTAACTGATTAGGCAGTTGCCTACGTTTTCTGATGCAGCCAAAGGTCATATAGAATAGCCCTGAACAAACAAAAGTGTTTCTCTGATCCCAGCATCTTCCGTCAGTGTTGTTGATTTTGTTGTCGTTGCTATTGAATCTGGTGCAAATAACGTCACAAGCTAAATTATCGATACTAGATGAGGGTAGTACGAGGGTTACTTTTGTGGTCGGAATGCAATTGGGGAAACATTTTCTCGGTGTCCCTTTCCGCTTAAGAGTTCTCATCTAGAAATTTTGTAAGGGAAAAGTCCCAGAACTGTATGTGGGAAAGGGCCAAATGTTTAGATTTTGATTAGAGTATGCAATATGTAATGCAAACGTAATCAGATTAGATTACCTTAAAGGTGAAATCTAAAAGATTATGTTACTACTTCAAATTTTGTGTAATTTTGGCATGACTCACCTTGTGATAAAGAGATCAGGCTCATACTGAACAACACTCTGTAACTGAACAATGTTGTCCGACAGAGTGTCTTCACTCTCCTTACTGTCACTGTGGCAACACACACATAAACACACACTCAGTGCACCTTTAAGCAATATCGCATGAGAGAGAGAGAGTGCTGTTGTAAAAATGACTTTATTTGGTGTAACCTAATTTGTCAGTTTGATTTCATCAGATTGAATACAATTGTTTACTTAAATAAAAACATTTAGTGTAAGTGTTACCACATGAAGCACATTCTTCTGGTTACCTATCAAAACATTTCTTTACAGTCTACCTTAAATCATCATCATCAGTAATCGCGACTCTGTAAAATATCGGCAAAGTTTTTTTCATTTGGCATTTTTTACAAATTTAATAGACTAACCCTTAGATTATCCACTAAAACATATGCAGATGAAAGTGAAAAACACTGGAGACTAGAAAGTGGAAACTTTTTTATGATTCATTGAACACTTCCGCAATCAGGAAAAAGGTGGATATGACCGTTTTAGTAAACTAATAAAAAAATATACTTTTTTTTTTTTGTATAACAAACTGTAAATGTACATTTGAAAATGCATTAAGATGAAACTGAAATTGTATTAAGATGCTGGTGTACTGGTAGTACCATCTGCTAATGTGTGTGTGTGTACCTGGAAGCAACAAGTTTCATCTGCACCTTACTGATGATAGATGTACAACTGAACTCAAATTCCAGCATGAAATTCACCTGAGAAAAAGCAAAGCCATTGGGAGAGTCACTGGTCAGTGCAAAAATAGACTCAATGGATGTTTAAATGAATCCTAATGACAAAGCAAACTTTTCTTACCTTTGACTGAGAGCGGAACACTGGGTAACTGACATTACAGGAGTGACTGTTTGAGCTCAGAGCTGTACATTCAATCTTAAACTGGGCATCTTCCTAAAAAGAAATAAAAGGGGGGAGAAAGATAATATCTAAAGGGAAATGAAGAAGCAAGAGAGTGTGTGATTCATTGGACAGGCAATTATACTGTGCTTTTAATATACTTCAATATACTGTGCTTTACTTGTAAACTGTCAAATATAATTGCGTATTTGTCATGAGAGAATCACATTACCAGATTCAAGACAACTTCTAATGTGTAATATGCTGTGTGTTTGTGCATGTGTTTATGGGTTAAGGGGAGAGATTGTGTTGGTACCCGTATACTCAGGCTGCTGAAGTGCAGGTTTTTAGAGTAATAAAGAGTAAGACTGGTGTTATAAGCATTTTCTAGCCGGTTTTGTAGCTGCACCTCTACTGCCAGCCGTCGTCGAGGGCTGCGTATCACATACGGTTGCTGCCTGCATGCATTGATAACAGCAATACTTATGCATCATTTAAATTTTTTTATCACTCACGCTGCAAATTGAATGATATTATTAATATCTTTAGTACTTGCATTGTTTCTACTAGGCATTGTTAGGTTACCTAGTTCCACGATTGTCCATATGGGCCTGTAGAGTCAGATCGGTGACACACACATCATCCTCCCCACAGTCTTTAAAGAATGGGATCTGAAACAGGTAAAACAGAGACCATCTGAAACAGAAATTTTTTACATTTCTCATTAATTTACATTCTTTGATTCAACATGGAGGAACTGAAGCAGTACTGCACTCACAGACTTCTTGACTGTTGTTGGCCAGCCCTCGTCTAGAACTGGGCCAATCTCTGTGTCATTGAGTTTAAAGCGCAGGGTGAAGATGATTGGCCGAATGTAATCAGCTGTGTCCTAGGGGTTATAAAGGATGTGTTAAAAAACTAAATGTGAGGAATTATTTTACTAAAATAATTAGGAAAAATGGAAGTTCATCAATTCTATATTGAAAATGGAGACAGCTGAGAGGACCTAAACAATTAGTTTTGTACTTCAGGTTGGATAAGCTCTTTTTGTCTTCAATTGTAGACTCACAAAAACATGAAATGGAAGCGTGTAGCACATGGGATATCCAACACGAATGCTGACGCCCATCTGGGTCTGCCTTTGGGAGTTGTAGTCAAACAGAGCACGAGCCGAGATCTTTCTGTCATCCAGCATGGCCCACATCTGCATATCTTTATTAATAAGCAGGAGTGGTAGTTGGACATTTATCAGATTTAATATTAATACAGTTAACATGTATGAGAGGAATTTACTGTCTGGGTGCAGCAATAGAATAAAATGTTCCAAGTGTTAAAGGTAGGTTGGTTGTATGAGTTTTATTTGTTTTACCAAAATATGTGCCATAAGAGCTAGGAGAGCGAGACAGGGCCGAGAAGCAAACCGTGGCATTAAGGCATGCCGAGTCTCGGCCAGCCCTGTGGCAGTTCTTCTGGATCACATTTATGGTTTGTGGCTTGAATAACATGCTCACGTTGATCTGGACTATACTGCGTGACCTGCAGAGTGGAGAGAGAGGTCAGGAGGGGAACAGGGTTACTACTATTTTATTTTCCATTTGTGCTTTCAATTTAGGTTTTTTTTTTCATTTGTTTTTTTCACTCTATGACTGTTAGTTTTATTTTTGTCTGTATTTCTAGTTTCCAGGTTAGTTTTCCAGTTTATTTTAGTTTGAGTAATTTAGGTCTGCCAATGTTAATGATTTAATTTAAATGTTTCACACTGTTAAATTTCTCAGTGTCATCACAGTGTTATCAAGTTGTATTTTCATGTATAAAGAAGGCGAGTTGTAAAAGTTTCAAATTTTTATTATAAACTGTCTATCAAAAAGTAAAACTAAAATCAATTAGTTGCATTTTTATTCCATTTTAGTAAGTGTAGGAGTTATGAAAATGTATTTTAGCTTAGTGTTACAACTAGTGTTAAAAATGAATTACACATTACATTTTTTGTAATGTATAATTACATCGTTTTTAATTATTTTTATCACAGTTAACAAAAATGTACTCATTAAGTTTACATTTTTGTTTACGTTAAAGGGATAATTCATCTAAAAATGAAAATTGTCTCGTCATTAACTCACTTCCCACTTGCCATCCCAGATGTGTATGACTTTCTTTCTTCTGCTGAACACAATTTTTGTAGGTCCAGAACTTTGAATTTCCAAAAAGCACATAACGGCAGCATAAAAGTAATTCATAAGACTCCAGTGGTTAAATCCATGTCTTCAGAAGCAATATAATAAGCGTGGGTGAGAAACAGATCAATATTTAAAGAGCACCCATTATGTTTTTTCAAATATTACCTTTCATGTAGTGTTATAAAGCTGTTTGTGAATGTAAAAAGTCTGCAAAGTTTAAAAAAACAAAGTCCACAACAAATGGAGTTATTGACTCCCAAATGAAAGAACCGATTCTGAACACCTGAAACGAAAAAATGACTTAAATATTGATCTGTTTTTCACCAACACCAGTCATATCTCTTTTCAATACATGTATTTAACCACGTATGAATCGTATGAATAACTTTTATGATGACTTTATGTGGTTTTTGGAGCTTCAAAGTTTTGTTCACCATTCCATTTTTATTGACCTAGAGAGCTGAGATATTTCTCAAAGAAATATTAATTTGTGGTCAGCAAAAAAAATTAAGTCATATATATTTGCAAGAAAATGAGAAATGAGAAAATTTTTTGGGTGAACTCTCTTTAACAAGAGTAACACTGGAGGAGAGAACAGCAAAGGTGATGACCACGAGTCAAATCAAACCTGAGTTTCCTGCTGTTTTTATGATGCATAGAAAAACACAGCACTGTAAGATTCATGAATACCTTAGCAGCACTGCTGTGCCCTGTGCTCCCACAGACAAATCCAGTAAATCATCCCCATCCAGATCTAGCAGAGCGCTCAAGCTACGGCCGAAATACTGCAGCCCCACTGAGAGAGAGGAGCCTGGAATACGCTAGAAAAAGAGAGGGAGATATATGTAGTGGTAAGCATAAATTAAAAGTACTATATATTGGCGCCCAAAAGTCTGCAAGCAGCAATGATGGGCCCAAGCACCATGGGTCCATTTCCATCCGGTGGCTTTCAGAAAACAATGCAAGGTGGACATGCATTTGGCATTTTACATTATTCTAAACAAATTTGAAACAATTAAAAAAATATATAAGAGGACTGTTAGTCTGTTATAAGAGCCACACATTCTGCTGCTAGGTGGTGGTGCTATGACCGTGACCAAAAATAGTCACATCCATGTGATTAGACCCAAGACTAAACATACATCTCAATTTTGATCTAAATCACACATAGCACACAGAAGATATGAGACACTTCCTGTTTCTCATTTTTGCCATTAATTTAATGCCTTGACATGTCAACACTGTTTGATATATAAAAAAATCTGATCACAATTTAGCATCATCAATGTCTTGGCATAATATTTCCTAAATGTGGTGACGGTCTCATGAATCCCCTAGGAGGAGTTTTTAAAAGTTCAGAGACTGCAATATAAAAAATAAAAAAAAATGTCCGACTTCTTGTTGGGCGGAGCTAATAACTGGAATCATGAAAGTTGTCCGGCTTGATGAGAACTATGTATATGTACCAATTTTGGTGACTGTAGGTGAAAATGGGGGTGCTACAGAGGCAGTCTTACATGTGCATTTTAAAAGCCCCCCACACCCACGTGTGAACAAGCCCTAAAGGCCAACGACTATGATGTGTTTGCAAAATTTCATGAAATGTCAAGTGCTTCAAAAATATAGGAAGAAATGAACAATAACTATCAATGTGTTGCCATGGCAACATTATTTCAGATATAAAATATTCCTTTACAATTTTACATCAGTAATTCATGTAAACACAAGAAGGCTATTTCAAAGTCTGTTAAAAGTGGCATACTTCCTGCTGCCAGTTGGTGGCGCTATGACCGTGACCCATAATAGCAGCATAAATGTGATCATTTTTGTCTGTATTTCTAGTTTCCAGTTAAGTTTTCCAGTTTATTTTAGTTTGAGTAATTTATGTCTGCCAATGTTAATGATTTAATTTAAATGTTTCACACCGTTAAATTTCTCAGTGTCATCACAGTGTTATCAAGTTGTATTTTCATGTATAAAGAAGGCGAGTTGTAAAAGTTTCAAATTTTTATTATAAACTGTCTATCAAAAAGTCAAACTAAAATCAATTAGTTGCATTTTTATTCCATTTTAGTAAGTGTAGGAGTTATGAAAATGTATTTTAGCTTAGTGTTACAACTAGTGTTAAACGTAGACACAAAACTTGTTTAAGGACCCGTCAATGTACACCTGTGTCAGAATTTTTTTTTTTTACACATAGTACACAATACTACAGATATATATTACAATAATGCCAAGACATATGCATTACATAGTGCAATGGTTTTCAATGCTTTGGAGTTGTTGGAGGTATTATTTAAATCATATTTTAAGTCTTTACAAAAAAGTGCAAATAGGGGTTTTATAGACATAAATTTACACTTATTTAAAACTTGGCAAGAAAAATAAACAGATTAATCAGAAAATATGAACTTAAGTTAACCAAATAAAATGAAAAACTAGTTAAAATAGAGGTACGTACAAACAAACAAAATTTTCTCCAAAATACTACAGCGTGGACACATTCCCAAAAAAGGTGAGGGGCAGATTTATCTACAGCATTACAGAAGGAGCAAAGTGGATCTATTTCAGGGAGCATGTTTCTTAAATAAAGATTGACTGGGTAAAAACGGTGTAAGTTTAAAGGACACCTCCTTAACCTTGTTGTTAATTAAATAATTGTGAGGTAAAGACCATACGACCTGCGTCAGACATGCTTGTGTCGCGTCTCGGGTGTGTTGCGTCATAAAACTAAAATGTTTAGGTCACTGTGTAAAGTTAAATATAGTTTAATACTCAATCTTTAAACACATGCTGAGATCCCTTGGTTCGCATTTGCACTCCTTCAAGTGTTTTGAACGCAAGAACGTAACGCACGTTTGCGTTGTGTGTCTGCTGAAGAGTTGTTAATGTTTTGTTCACTGTAATAAACTGTGTGTTGCTCACAAAGCTGAAATTTCACTTACTGTCCTCTGGAGTAAACAGGTGGTACTACAAGCTTGCATTTCTCAGGAATTTCTCAGGAAAGCATTGCGATTAAATGCGTAAATAATTTTAACGCGTTAATCTTTGTAAAATTAAATCGCACATTATTAACGCATTAAATCGACAGCCCTAATACATTTTTTTAGTCATTTAGCATCATCAATATCTTGGCATGATGTCGCTCACATTTGGTACCTGTAACATGAAATCCCTAGGAGGAGTATTTCAAATTCCAGAGCATGCATTTTTCAAACAATGCAAAATGTTGGGCAGAGCTTATGATTGTCAGGAAGAAAGTTGTCTGGCTTGATGAGATCTATATATGTACAAAGTTTAGTGATGGTAGCTCAAAAGGGATTTGCTAAAGAGCCCCCGAACATGCCCATCTTCTAGGTGGTGCTACAGAGCACCCCCTAACTGCCTCCCACTGCAACTCTGCCCAGCCCCAATGGCCTGCAACTCTGATGTGTGTGCAAACATTCCTTTTTAAGCATGTTAAGTACCCCAAAAGTACAGAAAATCTTGAAAAATCTTTAGAAGATTTATCCTTAGAAGAACAATAGGGTCTCCGTACTTTCAGTGCTTGGGCCCTAATAATCCTTAGAAGAACAACAGGGCCTCTGCACTTTCAGTGCTTGGGCCCTAAAAAATAGCATATTTTCCCTATGGTCTCAGACTTTTTACCCCACAGTATCAGGGAAATAAGTTCATGCGACTGTACACATTACTTAGTGCCATGTTTACTTGTTTGTATTGAGGAATTATGTAGAATTCATCGCCGTGGTAGATGTAAAGAGCTCCTTGGTGGTCATCCTCTAGTGGAGCTCCCACGAGGAGGTCTGCGTATCCGTCATGGTTTAGGTCAGGAGCTACAGTCATGGCGTAACCAAACCGTGCATCCTGTGCCTTCTTTTGAGAATGCAGGGTACCATTAGGTGCAAAACCATCCTTAACAGATACGTAAAGAAAGATAAAAAAGAGAGAAGATAGGTGGTGAGCAGGTTTCAGATAAAGATTTACAATTATTTCTACACATTCAAGTCACATTTGTTTTAAAGAAATATAACACAAACACTCGTTTCAAGCAAAACATTTCTGGTTGTCACATATTAGTGGAACATTATATGTCCAAGACAAATTCCCCTCGGGACAATAAAGCTTAATCAAAATCAAAATCAAACATGATCATATTTAATGTGATGAACTACACCTATGGAATCTGACACCTGCTTGGACATTGTGTGAACTTGAGGGAAATAGACTTCATAAAGCCACTAAAAAAATCACCTTGAGACCAGTTGGTTAAACATAATTGAAATAAAAAAATAAGACTCAAATCTCCAAAAGTGTCCAAATACTTATTGGTGGCCACTGTACATTCTGAAAATTACAATTTCTCTGTACGTCTCACACAAACCAGTTCTCACCCCATCCAGACAGTAGATATAGACTTTGCCTGTTTCTTTGTTTCCTGCTCCCAAGAACATGGGAGCTGCTATGAGCAGGATATCTGTTATCCCGTCCTGATCCACATCCACCACGCACACCTCACTGCCAAAATATGAGCCAATCTGAACAGCGAGAGAGCAAAAGATTTTGTCTTAGATTTTGTTTTGAGTATCACTTTCATTATAGGAGGGGTCTGAGAAAATAAAGCAAGTTTTCTTTTGTTTAATGGGAAAATAACCTCTTAATTGTAAGAGAGGAGGAATGTAGTTTGAAAGTAGTGCTGAGAGATGAAAATCCATAGAAGATAAAATGAATAGTGGGCATTCAGAAAGTGCATGGTAAATATAAAAATTAAAAAGTTCTCCACCTGTTCTCCATTTAGGGCCTGTGTGATGATGACATTGCCCACAGGGGTGAGATCAAACAGAATGACCTTTCCTTTGTGTTTGAATCTGGGCGCACCGGCAACATACAACCTCCTCCAGTCACCTACCACCACTGAGGACACAGTGTAACCTACAACAGATAAATATACACACAAATCCATGCAAATTGTGCTTATATAGTGATAAATATCTCTTCTATTGATAAAGATTGCTAAAAAAAAACAACTGTTCCAGTATTCTACTGGTACTTTGAGTGAAAAAGACACAATTGGCTGGAAACTTTGAGGCCATTTTTCAGTGAAGTATTGTACATAATACAACACTGTACATGTAATATTAAAGCTGAACAAAGGAAGAAAATGTACTTGTGTTAATGGAGAACTGAGAGAGACACTACCTAGGTAGGCTGCATGGTTCTTTAGCTCCAGTGGAAACTCCTTCTCAAACTCTTCTCGTGAGGGCTTGAGACACCCCTCTGGGCTCTTCTTCAGCACCCCTCCCTCCCAGTCGTATGCACCCACCATCCCAAACAAGATGCCATCCTACAGTGCAACACAAGACAATGTCATAGAGTCCAAAATAATACAGCACACTACAATATGATATGAGGAAACTCACATCCAACTTGTGTGTTGAAAAACCAATCTGAGACATCTCCATTAAAAAGGTACTTTTATTGTATCCTAAGGTCCCTGCAAAAGCACAAAAAGGCATTACACACTGTAAATGAATACATAATTGTCTTAATGAACAAACAATGCAATGCGATTTAAACTTTCAATATAATTTACATTGATAACATTTAAACTAATTGCCTTGACCACAAAAGTTCACTAGATTTGTCCACTTGTAACAGTACTGGAAACCAATCTTATGCATTTTTCTTATTGTACAAAATCAATTAAAAAAGGAATTCATACTTAACATGGCAGAAAAAAAATAGATACAGGTTTTTAGCAATATAGGTAGGTATCCCAATATATTTGTCTGTACAATAAAATATACATACAGTACAATGTGAATTCCAGTTGCTACATAGCATTGGCTAGGTACATCTAATCTATGTATCCTGTGGGTGACACTGCTGTGCCCATTTCTTCCTGTGGGTCATTCCTCTCCTCCCTTCCATCCTTCCTCCCTCTGATCAATATTGAGATGGTATCTTAACACCCTGTTCTAACAGGAATAGTTTTACTGTAGTGACATCTTTCCTTTACATGCCTCTCTTTCTAATAGTTGCTTGTCTCGCCTTATATAACCATTCCTTAAAACACAAGATTCACAGTGGCTTTGTGTCTACTAAGCCGATGGGGGAAAAAATGTGCTTGTGGTATCTTTAAAATAAATTATACTTGGTTTGATATTTTGTTATTATGCAATTGCATTTATCCATTTTTAAGTAGCTGAAGTATTCAAATACTTTTTGGGTCCCCTGTTGCAAAACAGCATCAATATTCTCAATGGAAGGGTTTGTAGCAAATCTTCAGATTTTTCTGTTCATTCTTCTGGTCACTGTTGTTTTTCAAGAAAAGGGAATCTGTTTTTTCCATGGTCATTATGGATGGATGTTCTTTCTCTTACCCTCTAGACTAAAAATGCGATCCCCCAATGCATCTACAATATCATTCAGTGCTGCTTCATCTGTCACATTGAAGAAGTATTTCTCATCAGGGTCACTGGCAATGTACTTAATCTCATTGATAAAAGTCTTTGGATCCTGCTGTCTGCGGATGTAGTGACCTAATACCTGTGAGAGCAAAATACAGAGAAAGTGAGGTGGAAAAAAAATGGTTTAAACTATACTTAAAGGGATAGTTCACCCAATTACTCACCCTCACCCCATCCCATATGTATATGAATTTCTTTTTTCTCCAGAACACAAATTAAGATTTTTGAAAAATATCTCTGTAGGTCCATACAATGCAAATTAATGGTGGCCAGAACTTTGAATCTCTAAAATCACATAAAGTCAACATAAAAGTGATATGATAGGTGTTGGTGAGAAACCTATCAATATTTAAGCCCTTTTTTTATACTATAAATCTCCACCTTTGACCATCCCGATTTATAGCAAAAAAGACTTCAGCAAGACTTGGAGTCTTATGGATTACAATCTATTCTCCCTTTATATAATTTTTAGAGCCTCAAAGTTCTGGCCACAATTCACTCACATTGTAAGGAACTACAGAGCTGAGATATTCTCCTAAAAATCTTAATTTGTGTTCTGCAGAAAAAAGTAAATCAAAAACATCTGTGAGTGGTGGTGGCGTAGTGGCTAAAGCACAGGGCTGTTAATCAGAAGGTCATAGGTTCTAACCCCACAGCCACCACCATTGTGTCCTTGAGCAAGGCACTTAACTCCAGGTTGTTCCGGGGGGATTGTCCCTGCAATAAGTGCACTGTAAGTTGCTTTGGATAAAAGCGTCTGCCAAATGCATAAATGTAAATGTAATGTAAATCTGGGATGGCATGAGGGTGAGTAAATGATGAGTGAATATTCAATATATCAAAGTTAGCATATACAGTGGGCTCCAAAATCTGACACCACTAGCAGAAATGTAATTTTGCAATAGTTTTTCATTTATTCAATTATATTATCAGCATAAAAAATGTGAGTAAAAAATGTACATGAATTTCAAAATGTCTTTGTATTTGGTATACATGCATTCAAACTGGCATGACCCCCTCAAGTTTGTGCAAAAGCTGATGATCCATGTTATCCCAACATGATTTAATGTTCCTAAGAGAATTTTGTTTACTTCATTGAAAGCAAGAAATAATTTTACATGGCCAATGTCACAAATTAGCATTTGTTTTGTGACCTTGAAATAGTTTTATTATTATTATTATTACTACGTCAAAACTTTTCTTTGATTTAACTTTCTCAAGATCCTAAAACTTTCTGTTTATTTACAGGTCTCAGATTTTACACCCCACTGTATATATGATTATTACAAAGCTATTGTCCCATACAAGGAATGGACTCAAATAAGTCAGAAATGTTGATTCCTCATAAGATTTAGACAAGACTTTTGATCACAAGTCTTGTCTGACAGAGAGCATAAACAGAGATATTCTCATCCAGAGAGCCAATTCCTCTTCCAACACTGTATGGATGAGAGCAGATGGTCTTATAGATCAACTAAAGAAGGGATACAGGGCTCACAGGAACAAAGAAACACATCCAAGAGACAAAATGACCTACACAGAGCAAGCAGAATATCACTCACAGCTCTGTGCATCGACTGGAAGCACACAACCTGAAAATGATCTGTGCCAGATCAAGGGTTCAGTCTCCAAGAGCATATGCCTAAATCGCTTAACTTTCCAAACAAAACTTCAGTTGACTGGTTATGATGATTTGATTGGTCCAGACTGTCCAGTCAATATACTTTTCATCTTTCATATTTATGAACAAGGTCTGTCTTTTTAAGGTCTGGAACAATTGGGATAATGAACGTGCCTTACAAAAAATTACCTGAAGAATGATGGAATAAACCAGAGGGTGTGAGGAATTGTGTGATCCCCAGATTTTGGAGCTAAGAGGGTTTTGAATGCAACTTCCAAAATATTTGCATCCAACTTAATATCACATAATAGAATTGTATGGTTATTGTGGTAACTCAAAGAACAGACCAGAGGGGAATGTAGTTCAGTGTTTCCCAACCACTGTGCTGTGGCACACTAGTCTGCAGTGAAAGATGTCAGGTGTGCTGTGGAAAATTATAAAAAAAATAAAAATAATAATATTTATTCCAGTAATCCAAACTCCTCACTTTTCAGAGACATTTGCCATTTTGAAACCATAATCATCACATTTGTGATTGTGAAGAACAATGATTGATGTGCAAAAGTGAGTGATATTTGTATGCATTAAGGGTGCTTCACGTGACTCGCGTCAGCGCTGCAGAATACATTAAAATCTATGAAGTGACGCTACACCAAAGTTTTTTTCCCACACACGTTTCTGCTTCACCAGTAATGTGAATTAAGTATTATAATAGAGTATTAAACAACAAGAAATATTTAAAAACTGTCCAAATTTGTGAAGACATTGAATGTCTTATAATTTCTTTTATTTAAATATTACCTTATCGTTTACGAATATCAGACACCCCAGTTATTGAACTAATTTAAATTAGAAAACACTTCAACCTAAACGAGTCCTTTTATTACTTTCTGCTATTAAAGCACCTGCAAGATTTTTCTCTTTTCCAAATGCATGTTTTCAATGTTTATTGTGTACAACTCCCACTTTTTACATGGCAAACGCTGGTTTCAGCCTCCAGAACTAAATTAAAACTGCCATGAGAAGTCGTCTGTCCGAGACAAAGACACAAAATCTAATGACAATTGCCTCAGCATCAGCCTCACTTGATGCATTTGATTATGCACAGACGAGCACCCAGTTTAAGTCGATGCGGACCAGGAGGAAGATTTGAGTTGTCGATTGATTTCTGTTCAGTCATTTTTTACGTGTTTTGTTCATATTTTAATCGCATGTCAATTAGCCAAGACATGGCTGGTCACTCCCAGAGGTGTAACAGAGCTGGAAGGTTGGAATTCAGGATCTACCTCTTTTGGCCATCCTCGCTGGAGATATTCACATACACTGGACATTGTCACATCTCGTGAAGTCCAATGTCTGATTTGGATGGTATCCATAGGTGCATCCTCCAGCACATCCAAAATCAGAAGCACTTTGGCTCCTTTGATTTTCTTTATATCCTCCTTAATGGGCAATCTACTCAATGCATCTGCATGGGTTGCTCCAGGTTTGTAGGCTATGGTGAATTCATAGGCACTTAGGAGCTACACTGTTTGCGAGCCCATCTGAGGTATGGGTTTCTTCTTAAAGAGCTAAATCAAAGGTTTATGATCAGAACTTCTGCTCTCCAAACTCTACAGCAAGTCCTTCTTTATCCAGTTCAGGGTCCTTTCTCTCTGCAGGCATGAGAGTGTGGGACACAATCACTAAGGGACATTCACTACCATCTTACATTATATGAGATAACACAGCCCCCACTACGTACCGTACGGTGATGTGTCATATGCTAGTATGAGATCTTTGTCTGCAGAGTAATGTACTAGAACAATGGCAGACTGCAACAACTTTTTGGAATACTGCAAAGCCTCTTCTTGTTCAGACTTCCACTCCCAATGCTTCTTTTTATTTAGGAGATCATGAAGTGGTGCAAGGGGAGTTGACAGGTGAGGTAAGAATTTTCCATTGTAGTTCAATATTCCAAGGTAGGCTTTTAACTCTGACACATTTGTGGGAGCTGGTGCCTCCACTATGGCCTTCACCTTCTTTTTGAGATTTTTTACAGATTTTCTGCTGTATCAGCATCAGTGATCAGGATGTCATCTAAATACATGGATACTCTGGGGAGTCCTTGCATTAGCCCCTCCATGATTCTTTGAAATATGGCTGGTGCCAATGCTACCCCAAAAGGTAACCTCTAGTAAGTGAACATACCTTGATGAGTGTTCACAGTAAGGTATTTCTGCGACTCTTCATCTACTACAACCTGCTGGAAAGCATGACTCATGTCTAACGAGATAACTTTTTTGCACAAGAGAGTGTGGCGAACAGATCTTCAAGGTGGGGTATCGGGTACTGCTCTAAAGATGCAGCTCTATTTACAGCCAATTTATTGTCACCATAAAGCCTAATGGACCCATCAGCTTTCAGAAACGGAACCACTCGGGCAGCCAAGTTAGTGTACTGCACCGGCTTGATTATGTTCTCTCTTTGTGGATGGCTTATTTCCTTATCTACTTTTGTGCGCAGAGAGTATGACACAGATCTGGGGTGGGAAAATATTAGTACAGCATCAGAGACAACATGAATTTTAGCTTGCACTCCTCTCAGTGTACCCAAATAATCTTTAAAGACTTCACTGTTTTTGTCAATACTCTGTGAAACAAGTCTTCTTCTGTTTGTTCTTGAAGTACTTGTCAGTCATGCTTAATCTGATCCCATGATAATTTCAGCTCTGCTTTCATTCTCTTCCAAGTAGATTTGGACCATCTCCTGTCACTACCACAACAGGCAGCTTTTTCATTTGCATTTGGTATTCCACTCCAACTTTGGCAGCACCCAGAACTTGTCCAGTATATACCGACCAGCCAAAACATTAAAACCACCTGCCTAATATTGTGTAGGTCCCCCTCGTGCCACCAAAACAGCGCCAACTCGCATCTCAGAATAGCATTCTGAGATGTTATTCCTCTCATCACAATTGTACAGAGTTATATGAATAACTGTAGACTGTACTTTTTGTTTTTAGCACCATTCGGAGTAAATTCTAGATTAAGTGCTTTTTATAGCTGTTTATTAGCTGGAGTGTGCAATTTGCAAGGCATTATCGAAGTCAAGTTATGCTTCGATAACAAATGTCCTTGGATCCACTCATCATTAATCCCGCACAAAAGTCTGTCTCTCAGTATCTGTTGTATTGTTTTTCCATAATCTTGGGTCCAATCACACTCAGTATCACCCTCTAGTTCTCGGATTGTCAGTGTCATTTGCCTAACAAAAATGCTCCAAAATTTCACGGTCTTCTTCCCATTTTTTTCCCTGAATGCCGCCACTGTCCCAATAGTAGCCATTTTCCCACTTACTGCAATTTTCAGCTTTATTTTTCACTCGTGCTTTCACACCACAAACTTATTTCTTCATGACATCCACTGACTCCATCTGATAGATCAGCATCAGTTTGTTTCCTCATCGACAAAAAACATGTGGTAACTCAAACTAATCACTTGTCTCTTTTACAGGGTACAAACATAACAGCTCTGCTTCACAGGAACTCAAAGGTAAGTTATTTTGTTTTACAATTTTAGTCAATCTATCAGTTATTGTATGCTAACAAACCCTAAATTGTCACTCCAATTGCCCCCCCCCCCCAAGCACTTACTTAATAAATTGTGCCAGCCACGTAAGATGTATACTTTAAGACCAATACAGCACTAATATAGCTATGATTTAATGACATGATTTGTGACATATAATTTAAACCATTAATTGTCATACACATAGTTACTGTAAAATGACATCCGTTATAAAGTGATTTTGTAGGTGTGTCAGGGAGGAGAGCGGGGCCGGGTCGTGATGGTGCACACCCGACCCCTAATCAGGCTGCTCAAGCCCTCGAGAGGGATAAAGGCCACCGGAGGCAGAAGTTCTGGAGAGAGCGAGTTACGGGCAGCTGCCCGGCATGTGTTTGTGTTTGTCTTTTTGTTTAAGTTAATCATTAAATGGTTATATATGTTGTTAAGCCGGTTCTTGCCGCCTCCTTTCCCTTATACCTTGTTACAGTAAGGTTTCTAATTAGTCACCACAGCCGGATGGGAATCTGCGGGGGCATAGAATCTTTGTAATCCTACCATGACAATCACCTACTTAACGTCTGCCTTTCAGCAAATCAGTTAGGACTACTGGGCGAATATCAAGTCACATAATTATTAATCATGAGCACAGATGAGTTACTGTAAATGTTATATTGTGTGAAGATCATTCCTTGATAGGACTTATTTGCTTTAATTTACACACTCTTATTATCTTGTTCTGAACTCTCAGCCCCTTAACCACCCTCAATGCTCACATTCCCAGCATCTCTATCCTGTTATGTCTAAAACATATCCTAGCTGAACCACACGACCAATGCTGAAATTCTTGTGATGTTGTTTCTGTACTCTCCTGTGAGTGATTTACTTTTCCATCCATCCCCTCATTCTTCACAGGAAAGAGAGAGAGAGAGAGAGAGAAAGAGAGAGAGAGAGAGAGAGAGAACGAACATAAAACACATAAAAACATGAAGGCTATGCTTTAGTTGGTGGGGCATTAAAACCAGCAGTCATAATTTTATTCCACAGTTCCTCTGAGGAAACTCAGAATGACACATTACCCAGATGACTCTACAAATCTGGACACCATTCTGGCACTGTTTGTCTAAGAGAGGAAAACTTGGGCTCATTCAGGAGCAGGTTAGCATGCTGTGCTCTGTTCCAATGAATAGAGTACAGTAGAAAAGTACAATCACTCAAGACAGCCATTGCCATTTGCCACAAGTCCATTGAATAGCTACATTGACACTCCTCTCAGTATGTAGCCAAATAAGGGACTTTTGTAAAATGAAAAATAGAAATTTAAATGAAAGTGCTTATTTTTCAGTTACAAGTCTTCAAGTTTCAAGTTGTATTTTCTTTATTTAGTTATAAAAAAAAATGTAATTGCCAAATCTCCGGTTTTAAATTTCAAGTTTTATTATAGCAAAGTTTTATAGCAAACTAAATAGAAGCCACACTCCATTTTTGACCCTTTTGGTGGCAGCTTCACTTCATCTTTGTTTTTGTCTTGTGCTGTTATTTGTTTAGGGAGGTGGTTAAGGAATGCTGTACACCCCCTGACCCACCCACAAGGGCAAAGTGTTGGTGTAGAAAGGTTTAGGGTGTGGTTCACTCCTCTGATGGTAAAGAGCCCTGTTTAAGTCTATTTTTGAGTAGCAATAATGTGGTTATGATTGTTTAAAGAATGAGAGAAGACAGCTTTATCATTCAAACAGGGACAGAAAACGAGAGAACCGGGTGGAGCTGAGCAGAGACACTGAAAATAGAGCAGTGCCAATTATGGTCAGTATAAGTGGAGATGTAATATTCAGGCACATGCTCTGATGCTCACTGGTTTTCTTAGGAGGGGTTGCAGGTTTTTCCAGCCTACTTCAGGGGTCAGGTTGAATTATTCTATGAATGTGTGTTTGCACTCACAGCTATGGCGTATCTGGTGATGTTACGTTTCTCACACTCGGCCAGCGCCTCAGTAAGCTCGTCACCATCATGGGATTCTCCATCTGTCACGACTATCATCACTTTAGTAGCTCCTTCCCTCGCTCCTCTGTCTGGACTGAAGGCTTCTGTGCTAGAGAGAGAAAAAGATGTGAGTGAGAAAACATTTGAGTCAGAGAAATTTTACAGACACCATAAAATCTAAATTGAACTATTATGACTTTTAGTCAGTGTCTTTAAGCTTTGAAGCCATCTTTAAGCTATAGTGTACTCTGAACGGTTGACAAAATAGATTTTTAGCACATAGACACATTTACTATAAAATATTGATGACTTATCTTGCACTACACAGATTTTTCTGGAATGAGAATGTCCCTCCCCCAAATACCACCAGCAACCGACCAAAAGTAGCAAATATTCATGGCTTTTATGTAAACTAAACGTTATAGGCTTTTTCAAAAAAGGGACAATCCATTCAATATTTCCTACCCACACTTCATGTTTGAAAAATAAATAATCCCTTAATAAAGGAGTAATATATCTTTATAACAGAGCAAGACAAACAAAATCAGGCTTAATGTTTGTTCAGGAGATTACTGTAAATGTCTTGTAAAATTCAGGTCTTATATCAGTCTGCCTGTCTCTCTGTAACCATGTCTATCTGAAAACTATCCTTGATTTCTCCTTACACTTAAACACACATAAATTGTATCGATGTAGCACAAGTAACTGCTGTGTGTGAAACAGCAGTTGTATGGCACAACAAGTGTTAGTCAACTTAGTGATTTTCAGGTGGTTGTCCAGACTCGGGCTAAATATAACTATGTGGCTCCCCGCAAGAGTGCAGAGTTTAAAAACAACCTTCAGCCTTCTGCCTAATTACATCCAGTGAAAGCAGTCCTTAGAAGAGAGGAAAGCAAAGCGGAGGAGAGGAGAGAAAAGCAGAGCAGAGGAGAGCAGAAGAGAGGAGAGTAGAGGAGAGGAAAATAACAGTTCAGGCATAGAAAGGAGTGAGGGGAGAAAGCAAACAATAGCTAAAGGTTATAGAAAGAACACAAATATTTCCATTTCATGAGATGGGGAAATATAAAATGAAGAAAAGGAAAATACCACTCTGATTTTACACACTAACCAAGATAAAGAAAAGGGGGACTGACAAGAAAGCAATGGATGGACTTTTTGATGTGGTCTGTAAAAAAAAGAGGGGATGTATTAATGGTGGAGAGAAGTTTTGTTCCATGAAGCTAGTACGCAAAATGTTTTGAGGGAGAGAATAAAGGCTTGATTATGAAGTATGATACATGTACACACATCCAAAAATACTCCAACAGGTGCCTGATAAAAGCAAAAGGTTTGAAAACAAAATGAGGAAAATGTGCACACTGTTTTACTCTTCCCATTTATTTATAAAAAGCAACAACAGCATCTCGATCAGAGAGATCTTCATCAGGCACACATCAATAGGCAGCACTTCATTAAATAACGTTGTTTCAAACACACACCTCATTGTGTACACCTGTTAACAATCAGAAGCAATTATCTCATAATCTTTCTATCACACTCAATGTGAACAATTAATTAGGGACAAACAACAGTACATAGGTCATTATCATAGAGATTCAAACAAAGTAGACACCAAGAAACAAATCTCATCCAAAAGTCTCAGTAAATCAAAGAAATGGGTAGATATCAAAAATCCAAATACATGCCCTTAGGATCTAGGTGACTCTCCAAAATCATCATTAACAGCAGGATCAGATTTGTACCAATGTTTGTTTAAAATCTTTAGTTCTGATGTCTCCTGGGGCCAGTTGTTAAAAAAGTTTAATCTAGATCAGAATGATCCAGATTTAGAAATACCATGTTTTGCTATCCAGGATCAGGTAATCCATTTTACTTTTGTGTTGGTTTTTCCAAGCAACATTGGATTGGATCACCCTATTTATGTAAAGAAAAACAGGTAGAATAGCCAGCACGGGGTCACTTTAAGTGTTTTAATTTGAAGAGACAGAAAACGCCACAATTTAAAAAAAAAATACAAACATCCCCTTCCTTTTTCAATTTCTTTTAAACAGTCAGACCCCTCATATAAACCACAACAAATAAATACAAACAAACAAATATACATCATTCGCAAATACATGGAGGATATTTTGAACAAAAGGCTAAATGTCCAATAGTTAACAAAATAAAGAACATTTAAAGCCCTTCATTTGTAGAGAGTCCAGCTTTTTGAAGCTCTGCTTTTAGGAGTCGGATCTCAAGTCTTGCTTTGGTATGCTGTAGAGCGATGTAAGAGTGATTTGTTCCTCTGCCAGACAAATCTGTTCTTCTGCTCTTTCGGTTTTTCGTTCAACAAGTGATTTATAGGCATCATCTATGTTTGGGAAAGAATGCTTCTGGCCTCTTTTTGGAGCTCCTGTGGCAATAACTACTGGCTCTACAAGTGAGGATCCATTTGCTTCCTCAATAACAGGGCTGAGATCCAGAATAAATGCTCCTTCTGCATTAGAAGGATCAGTGTCACTTTCCTTTTCAGTCGTGGACTCGCTGTCCCCAACAACATCTTGAATCCAATGCAGAGATTGAGAGATTCTACCACGAATAATGTCAAGAACCACATCTGTGTAATAACCTCTCCTAAAGGGCCTGTTGCTTGTTTGGGTGTATTTTAATTAGCATGGTCCTTTGTTGCCCTGGTCTTCAGATTTTTCTTCTAAATTTCACTTGCTCTGTTGTCCTCTTCTGGCCACACCCCATGGCATTCACATTTTCAGTGATTTCATCTTCCCCACCCTTAGTAGAATTAAAACTTCCTTCTATTGAGAGATAATGGTGCCTAACACCCTCCAGCAACGTGTGGGTTTCTGCAATTGTGAAATTAGGTCCTTTTGAGTCCATGGTACCACCTCTTTGGTGTAGTGAAGGTAGAGTTTATAGGCCTTGGTCTTGATTGAGTGAACACAAGCCAAAGCACATCAGCTAATTGAAGTTTACTGGATGTGTGTTTGAAAAGACCAATCACTGTCGTCTTATTCAGCCTTTCTCAGAGGACTTACAGAGAGGCACTGACATGGCAGGGATTGTCCATCACCACCACCAGTTTGGAAGGAGAGAATTTAATCAAAGGGTGTATGTTGAGCATACAAAACCACTGGAGCAGTACACCACTGAGGAACTGTATGCTTGGTCTCGCTTGGGGAATGCTGATATTAAGTACACTGCAGACCTTATCAGGCCAAAACTTCAATGCAGAACCTGATAGAGTCCCGCTCTGGCTGTGGAAGAACAGGTCCTCATTTCTCTGCGCTTCTATGCAACTGGGACTTTCTACCAAGTTGTTGGTGACAATATAGCAGTGAACAAATCCACTGTCAGTGCTGTGGTGAAATCTGTGTCAATCGCATTGGCGAGCCAAGTCACTCAATTTGTTTAATTTCCAAAGGATGACCAGATTGCCCAGAGCAAGCACAAGCTTTTTCTTTTAGGAAAAATGCCCAACACAATTGGGGTTATTGAATGCACTCATATGCACATACAAGCACCTCCTGAGAGGGAGTGGGAGTGGGAGTATGTCAGTCGAAAGGGAAGGCACAGCATCAACATCCAACTTATGGGCAGTGCTGACCTCATCATAAACTGCGCCGTGAGGTGGCCTGGGTCTGTCCATGATGCATGTATCCTGAGGGTGAGTGCTCTATACAGAGTGCTCAAACAGCAGACCGGATGGCATAAAATTAGGAGACTGTGCCTAACCACTCCTACCATGGCTGATGACCTCTTTTCTTGCAGCAAACACACCTGAGCAGGCACGTTTCAACACTGCTCATTGCAAAACAAGATGTACAATTGAGCACTTAGATGGAGTCCTCAAAAGGTACTTTGCATGCCTTAACTACTTGCTAGTGGAACTGCACAACATTGCTAGAAGGTGCAATGTCCCTCTCTTTACTGAAAGGCTTAATTGGCATCCCAGTGTGTTCTTCATACTTGTATACTTTATCACTAAAATGGTTCTACTTGTATACTTTATCACTATAATGTTTAAACTAATCAAGGGCAAAAACAAATAGAAAAATTACATGATACAAACTGTGTATTTTCTACCAATTTTAAAGTTATTACATGTTTGTTGTTGAAATCCACCCTTCTGCTGGGATCAGTATACTGTAATAGAGATTTAATAGTGAATTATTATTATTTTTTTGGATCATAAGTATTCCAATCTTACTAAAAACTTTTGAACATCACAAACTGACGATTTGATCCAGATCAAAACCAAGATTAGATTTTGTTATCTAATCTGACTTCAGAAGCTTTTTTCTTTTGAACAACCCATTTTAAGATTTGATCAAATCCTTTAGCCTAAATCCAATGAGATTACTTTTGAACAACTGGTCCCAGATTTTCATTTTCAAATCTCTTAACAGTGGACTATATTTAGTTTTCATTATAACCTCTCTCTCTCTAAATCTATTTGCCAGATCAATGTTTTGTTGTGTATTCGACCCATTAGAGCAACAAATACGACATATCTGATTAAAATGGCTGATAGGCAAACTACGCTTCAGAGGGGTGGGATGATAACTTTGTCCATGTATGAGTGTGTTACCATGGCAGTACCTTTGGTTTGGAGAAAAAAAAAATATCTTTATATCAGAAATGTGTTTTTGTTAACACAAATGTAGTTAATGTTTTCATACAATCAATGCTCAGACTTTTATTTTGATGTGGGTTTCTTAGAAAAACATCGATTGCCTCAATTCCTCCCTCATGTGGTATATTGGTTTAGAGACACTCAAAATCAATAGTGACCAAAAAAGTTTCATCAGGTAATTCAATGGTTTTTAAAATTTTGATCACATGAATCAAATCTTTTACAAAGGAGGGTAATGAGGACACAACAGGATTTAGAAAATAATCAACAAAGGTCAACATTTTCTCAGTGAGAGACCCAATTCCAGATATAATAGGCCTTCCAGGAGTTTCTTTTTAAGATCTTAACATATTTTTGGAAGTATATACTAGATAACTGTGGTTATCGGGTAGTCAACCTTCATGAAAGCAAACTCCTGTTTCGTGATCTCACCTACATCCACACAATGTTGAAGGTATTCGTGAATCTCAGTCTTAAAAGTCTTTGTGGGATTAGAGTTCAATTTTTGATAAAAAAAAAAAAAAAAAAAAAACAACTTGTTGTCTCTTCACTTCTAGGTCTTAATCAGGGGAGTTCATAACTACAATAAGACCACACTTGTCTGCTGGTTTATTTTTGACAGTTTTATCATTTTTCAATTCCAATGAAGCTTTTCTTTGATCCGAAGTTAGACTGTTGAATGCTTTATTCTCACGTTTATTGGAAATTCTTCGAACACCCCCCGCTACAAGACTACAATATGTTTCAAGTTTTTATTCCAGGAAGGAACAAATGGTGATTTACCTCGAAAGTTTGTGGTTATTCTCTTGAGTTCACAAGGGGAATCAAGATCAGGAGTAGAAAAATCTTCACTATTATAAATAAATAATAAATGGCATTAAATCTATTAGTGGAAAATTCTTTGATACACAGAGTTCTGAAATTTTTTAGAAGGTAAACAAATAGGTGTTTAATTCATCACAATCAGTTGTAGGAGCAAAAACCCTTACTCAAAACAACTATGCCAGCAGGGGAAATGGATTTGTCCGACACATTAATCACATTGGATATTTTTTGCTCAGACATTTCCTCCCATTCCTTCTCTTGGGTTAGCTTTGGATGTTTGTCACCTTTGAAATTAAGTATCTGTATCCATAGAAGGAAAAGGACATCTTTGTGGGTGAGAAGATTTTTTTCCCATTTTTATCACTAGGTGGGGCATTCCTCCAAGAGTACACCCTTCCAAGACGATAGTCCTCTACATCTCTTTCAAACTTTCTCTTTTTGATGATTCTGATCTACACTCACCTAAAGGATTATTAGGAACACCATACTAATACTGTGTTTGACCCCCTTTCGCCTTCAGAACTGCCTTAATTCTACGTGGCATTGATTCAACAAGGTGCTGAAAGCATTCTTTAGAAATGTTGGCCCATATTGATAGGATAGCATCTTGCAGTTGATGGAGATTTGTGGGATGCACATCCAGGGCACAAAGCTCCCGTTCCACCACATCCCAAAGATGCTCTATTGGGTTGAGATCTGGTGACTGTAGGGGCCATTTTAGTACAGTGAACTCATTGTCATGTTCCAAGAAACCAATTTGAAATGGTTCGAGCTTTGTGACATGGTGCATTATCCTGCTGGAAGTAGCCATCAGAGGATGGGTACATGGTGGCCATAAGGGATGGACATGGTCAGAAACAATGCTCAGGTAGGCCGTGTCATTTAAACGATGCCCAATTGGCACTAAGGGGCCTAAAGTGTGCCAAGAAAACATCCCCCACACCATTACACCACCACCACCAGCCTGCACAGTGGTAACAAGGCATGATGGATCCATGTTCTCATTCTGTTTACGCCATATTCTGACTCTACCATCTGAATGTTTCAACAGAAATCGAGACTCATCAGACCAGGCAACATTTTTCCAGTCTTCAACTGTCCAATTTTGGTGAGCTCTTGCAAATTGTAGCCTCTTTTTCCTATTTGTAGTGGAGATGAGTGGTACCCGGTGGGGTCTTCTGCTGTTGTAGCCCATCCGCCTCAAGGTTGTGCATGTTGTGGCTTCACAAATGCTTTGCTGCATACCTCGGTTGTAACGAGTGGTTATTTCAGGCAAAGTTGCTCTTCTATCAGCTTGAATCAGTTGGCCCATTCTCCTCTGACCTCTAGCATCAACAAGGCATTTTCGCCCACAGGACTGCAGCATACTGGATGTTTTTCCCTTTTCACACCATTCTTTGTATACCCTAGAAATGGTTGTGCGTGAAAATCCCAGTAACTGAGCAGATTGTGAAATACTCAGACCGGCCCGTCTACCTGGCACCAACAACCATGCCATGCTCAAAATTGCTTAAATCACCTTTCTTTCCCATTCTGACATTCAGTTTGGAGTTCAGGAGATTGTCTTGACCAGGACCACACCCCTAAATGCATTGAAGCAACTGCCATGTGATTGGTTGATTAGATAATTGCATTAATGAGAAATTGAACAGGTGTTCCTAATAATCCTTTAGGTGAGTGTATGTTTCAAACTTGTCTTTATATTGATCACGCTCCAAGTCTTTTAGTTTCTCCATATCAATACAATCCTTCTCCAAAGTGTCTCCCGTATGCGTTGGCAAATACTTTTCAAGCTGGCTAGTCGTTTCTTGAATTAGCAAGATCTTTAGATCAAAAGAGCTTTTGTTGATAATTTCACAACAGCGTTCACAAATATCAGGGTTGTCGTTTCCAATAGTGGGTGATTTCTGTATTCGGAGACCCCAAGGAATTCTGTTGTTTCGAAGATAATTATTTAGAGTGATAGCATGTAGAAAAAAAATCTAGACTCTTTACTGTTTAAGTTTTTTAGCTGCTTCTTCATATCATCATGATTCACATTAGGGGTCGACCAGTTCTCCTTTCAATAGTCTCCCATTTGTTCAGATCTAAAGAAACTTTTAAACAAACATTGGTACATTTTAAAATCTGATCCTGCACTTAATTATGTTTTTGGAGAGTCACCTAGATTTGTATATAAACGTCCCACTAATGTGCTTAAGTTTGTTGTGAGAGCTAATGTTCCTGTGGACCGACCAACTTGTTTCTAATCGTCTATTGAGCCAATGTGTTTTCTCATCCTCATTTAGGCAAATCATTGAGGTTTCTTCACATGTACCACTAAAAATGTCATTTACATGATTAAATGTCCTTGTGGGTTAGCCTACACTGAAAAAACACAACGCGCTTTAATACAAGGATTGCGGAAAATTTTTGTATTTAATCAAAGAAACCTTGTAGCAGTTCATTTTAATTTGAAAAAACATAATCTTCAACACTCCAGTACATTGGTATTGAACATGCCAAATCACCCAGAAGAGGTGTTGATGTCAATAACATTTTATTAAAAAGAGAGGCCTATTATATTAATAAACTTAGCACTCTGTATCTGTTACGAATGGAGGCAGACGAGGAGAGTGGATCTAAATGCAAACTTACTGTTATTAACTTCAATGGGGAAATGAACATAACACTGAACACACGATGAAAACAAAACTGAGAAAACGGGCAGGAACACATACCAGGCTAACAACATTCAACGATAGACAAGGACTGAACCAAAAACCAGGGTATATATACATGAACATAGAACTAAGGGGCCAATGAACAAACAGAACACCAAACAAGATAACGAGGGAAGAAACAGAGGCAAGTGGCAAGTTAACGAGGGACAGGTGAAAGCAATGACGGAAAACGTATCGGTTACCTAACGTAACCTCGGTTCTCTCTAGATGAGGGAACGAGTATTGCGTAAGCTAGCTTACGCTACGGGGAAAGATTCATCTTTTCTGAGATATTGAAGCCAAAAAATTATCCTTAATTTTTGTATCCATTGTCAAAGCAGTACGGCAGCTGCAGACCTTGAGCGGGCTAGCTAGCGAGCTCATAGGTTGCTCTGCGGCAACTGCTGCAGCCTATAGACGAGCTTGGGCGAACTCGCATCCAATGAGAGGCGTCGGCGCGCTCACTGCATCAAAGCCCGCCAAAATGGGAGTGACTTGAGTGCATATAAGCGTAGTTCGTAGGCTGGAACCCTGGTTTTCATTGACTGAAGCGAAAAGTCGCTCATGGCGCGAGCACGGCCAGCTACGCAATACTCGTTCCCTCATCTAGAGAGAACCGAGGTTACGTTAGGTAACCGAACTTCCATATTGTAAAATCTGACAAAGGTGGAGGGGGAAGTCCATCCCGCTGCCACACATATGTCGTGAATGGAAATCCCGCTGGACCATGCCCACGAGGATGCCATGCCTCTAGTGGAGTGAGCCCTAATGCCCAACGGGCATGGCAGGTCTTTTGACGCTTATGCAGCAGCAATAGCGTCCACTATCCATCTAGATAGTGTCTGTTTCGAGGCGCGAGACCTTTGCGCGCCCCGAACGAAACGAAAAGCTGCTCAGAGCGCCTGAAAGCGGCGGAGCGCGCAGTATACAATCTCAGTGCTCTGACCGGGCAAAGGAGATTGGCGTCGCGATTCGCTATCGGATGCTGGCAGCGCCGATAGGGAAATGACCTGTGCTCTGAAAGGAGTACCGATCACCTTGGGAACATAGCCGTGTCTAGGCTTTAAAATGACCTTGGAGTCACTTGGTCCAAACTCAAGACACGCAGGCTGACAGACAGCGTGTGAAGGTCTCCCACACGCTTGACTGATGACAGGGCAGTCAGAAAACGGTTTTGAGTGAAAGGTATTTCAAATCCACGGATTGAAGTGGTTCGAAAGGGGGCTTTCATAGTTTCGAGAACTATAGAAAGATCCCAGATAGGAACCGATGGGGGCGCGGGGTTCATCCTTCTAGCTCCCCTGAGGAAGCAGATGACCAGCTCGCTTTTACCCCATGACTGGCCATGCAGGGGTTCAGCGTAACGCCGCAACGGCCGCCACATACACTTTGAGCGTGGATGGGGATCTGCCCTTATCCAGCAGCTCTTGTAGAAATACGAGCAGCTGACGTACACCCCACATGTCCGCGGGTCCAGGTCTCTGTCGGTGCACCATTTTGAGAACACAGACCATTTTGACGCATAGAGTCTTCTCGTGGAAGGGGCTCTAGCGTGTATGATGGTGTTTATTACTCCTTCTGGCAGAGCGACGGGTAGTCGCTGATCACCCACGCATGCAGCCCCAGCTCTGGGTGGGGATGCCAGATTGTGCCGCGAGCTTGAGAGAGGAGATCTGCTCTCACTGGGATGGGCCACGGCGCTGTCAGTGACAGCTGCGTAAGCTCCGGGAACCATGTCTGATTCTCCCAACGCGGGCTATGAGGAGCACCGAGTGATGCGCTTCCTGATCCTCTGCATTACCTGTGGCAATAGCGAGACGGGAGGGAAGGCGTAAAGCCGGGCGCCTGGGCCAGTCCTGGGCCAGCTGGCCCTCGCTTAGAAAAATATTGGGCAGTGAGAGTTCTCTTTGGACGCTAAAGAGGTCTATCTCTGCTCTGCTGAATAGGTGCCATAATGTCTGGACTGTTTGAGCATGCAGGGACCATTCCCCTGGGGGAATATTGTCTCTGGACAGTCTGTCCGGGCCGTCGCTCAGGTGGCCTGGCACGCAGCGTCGCCCTCAGCGAGCGCAGGTGGCACTGGGACCAACTCAGTATGCGCTTCGGCCAGATGGAATAGGTTCCTGGATCTGACACCGCCCTGACGGTTTAGGTAGGATACCACAGATCTGTTGTCCGAACGGACCAGGACGCGGTGACCCTGAATGACCGGGAGAAAGCGACGAGCGCGCACTCGACTGCTATCATTTCCAGACAATTTATGTGAAGGAGCTTTTCCTGAACTGACCATAGGCTGAAAATCGGAGAGCCCTCGCGAGACCGCGCTCCAACCCGTGTTGGACGCGTCTGTCGAGATGACTTTTCGGCGAGATACAGCTCCCATTGTCACTCCCCGCTGATACCATTCGGCCACTGTCCAGGGCTGCAGAGCTGAAATACAGGTCTGAGTCACCTTGATGGGCTGGCGGCCTGTGGCCCAAGCCCGGCGAGACGCCGGGTGTTTAGCCAATGCTGAAGCGGGCACATGTGCAGTAAACCCAGCTGAAGTACTGCTGCGGCTGAGGCCATGTAACCTAGCACTCTCTGGAATTTCTTCAGAGGCGTGAGGCTGTTCATCTGAAAAGATGCGGCTAGTCGCTGAACACGGCACGCACGCTGTGTAGATAAGCAAGCCGTCATTGCCACGGAGTCTAGTTCTATTCCAAGGAAGGAAATTGTCTGACTGGGCTGTAGTGAGCTCTTGGTCCAATTGACTGCAAGACCCAAACTGTTCAGATGGCTGAGGAGAACTGCTCTGTGAGACAGAAGCTCCATATGTGACTGTGCCATAATCAGCCAGTCGTCCAAATAGTTAAAAATTCGCAAACCCTGACTCCACAGGGGTGCGAGCGCCGCATCCATGCACTTCGTGAAAGTACGGGGTGCTAAGGACAGGCCGAACTGAAGGACGGTGTATTGATAAACCTGGCCGCCGAGGCTAATCTCAAGAATGGCCTGTGACGGGATTTATCTGAATCTGAAAGTATGCATCTTTCAGATCGAGAGAAATAAACCAATCCCTGGCGCATCATGCGCGAGGAGTTTCCTGATTGTAAGCATTTTGAACGGTCTTTTGCAAGCACCTTGTTCAAAACCCTGAGATCTAATATGGGTCTGAGGCCGCCGTCTTTCTTGGGAACAAGAAAATAACGGCTGTAAAGCCCCGACTCGCTCAGAGAGGGTGGCACATTCTCTATGGCCCGTTTGCACAGAAGGCTTGCTATTTCTGAACGAAGCATGCACGCTAAGCTTCCGTGTTCACAGTGGTTTCGAGCCAGCTCTGAAGCGAGGAGGGCGGCGATCGAACTGTAGCAAATAGCCCTGTTGTATTGTGCTTAACACCCACTTGGATATCCCTGGAATAGCTTCCCACGCTTTGAAGCGTAACGCTAGAGGGTGAATGGCCAATTCGCTCTGATTGCCGCGACACAGAGCTGAACAAAATGTGTGAGCGCGTTTAGTGTGTTTATGCATGATTGCTCGCAGACAGCATGAACAGGCTGTTTTGTGAGTGACTTCCCAATTGGAATGAATGGGGAAAGAGTCACATCTGTTACGTGATGCGCAAGCATAGTCATGGGCACGGGATTTACACACAGAGGAATGTTTGCTGGCCGTGTAACAGAGCCGGCAGAGAATGGGCGCGCGACGTATTCGTGGGCGCATTTATTGACTCTAGCGCCGAGCGGTTCGTGAATCGCTTTATGTGAGCGTGCTCTGGTGGGGACACGAGACATGCAGTGCTTGTGTGTAGAGGTGAACACTGGATTGTGGGCACATTTTCTACACATAGGGCTGGTCGTGTGACAGAGCTGCCAGAGAATGGGCGCGCGATGCATTTGTGGGCCTTCATTGACTCTGACGCCGAGCGGTTCGTGAATCGCTTTATGAGAGCGTGCTCTGATAGGGGCACGGGATGTGTTATGCTTGTGTGTAGGGGTGAACACTGGGTTGTGGGCACATTTTCTACACATAAGACATGTTTGCTCTTTACAAGATTTATTTGGGTCGCCGTGAAAACGGCGTTTGAGTGCAGGCAAGCGGGCAGTGTCACCGGCTTGTTGGCTGCTAAATTCACCACTGCAGTAGCCTGAGAGAAGGGGACTGACAGGGGCTAAGCTTTGACGGTGGTCCGCCGCGTGGCGGACTGAGCCGCCGCTTGTTCAACACAGTTAGGAAGACTTCGGCTGCTCGGGTTTCAGGGTTACCTTAGATCGAGGCCCGCGGGGCGGCGGTCTGCGGCGGCTGTCTGAGCGCTGATCGAGGGCGGCCGCCCTGTCGACGCTGAGAAGTCTGAGTTTGTTGAACTGGGCGCTGTGAAGAGGCTCGTGCAGGAGGCTGATCACGTGAGCGGCCTGCAGAGGAGCTTAGCGCGACGCGGCAGGAAGAGGTTCATGGCTTGGGTGGCTTTCTGGACTTCTGAGAAGCGGTCAACAATGCCACTCACCGCGGAGCCGAAGAGACCGGTCGGAGAGAGCGGTGCGTTGAGGAACGTGGAGCGCTCTGCTTCTCCCCTGTCGGCTAGTGTTAGCGACAAGTGTCTCTCGGTCACAGTCAGCGAGGCCATGCACTTCCCTAGAGCTTGGGCTGCAGCTTTGGTAGCGCGAAGGGCGAGGTCTGTCGCGCTTTGTAGATCAGTAACAGCCTCTGGGTGCCTGCCTTTCTCATCCCACTCCCGAAGAAGGTCTGCTTGTAGGATCTGTAAAACGGCCATTGAGTGCAGAGCAGATGCGGCTTGGCCGGCAGCGGAATAGGCGCGGCCAACATAGGCGGAAGTCGCTCTGCAGGCCTTAGACGGGAGCACAGGCTTGGAACGCCATCTCGCGGAGGGCGGACAAAGGTGTGCTGCTACCGAGTCCTTGACCGGGGGGATGGAGGAGTAGCCTCTCTCAGTGGCGCCGTCCACCGATGTGAGAGAGGTGGAGACGTGGGAACGGGACCTGGCTGAAAAGGAGCGCTCCACGCACTTTGCAAGCTCCGTGTGTAATTCCGGCAGGAAGTGAGCGCCCGGCCGCTGGTGTAGAGCGGCGATGGCTTTGAAGAAAGCAGCCATCGAAGTCTGTTGGGTGCCTGCTCAGGGGCGGTGACCACTCGAGCCCGAGGCGGTCGACGGCCTGTGTGAGGAGGCGTGTTAACTCCCTTCGACTCGGCGCGGGTCCTGCTGGATTCCTGGGCCGAGGAGGAGGCTTGGGAGCCTGACCACTCCTCGCTGTCCGAAGCCATGATGGAACAGCGGCCCTTATCCTCCGCCTCGTCATCCGAGATGGCAGCAGTGCGGCCGCTCGGCGGCAAATGTGCGTCCCGGGGGGGCGGGGAGGGTGAAAGCGATGCTCGAGGGAGAGGCTCCGGCGAGGCAGTCGCTTCAACCACAGTTTCCGGCAGCCTTTGTGAGCGGCTGAAGGTAAGGCGGCGCGGCGGTTTCTGCTTTGAGCGCTTCGAGTCGAGCCCGCAGGGTCGACATCGGTAGCTCCTCGCAGAAATCGCATCCGCCCTCAGTGAGGGCGAGCTCTGCGTGCCCCAGTCCCAGGCAGAGAGCGCAGATGATGTGGCGGTCTCCTGTGCTGAGAAGGGCGTGACATGAGGCGCAAGTGGAGCGAGGCATCTTGAAAAAGACGCTCGTACTCTTTTGTGAATAGTTCGTGAGAACTAGCTTGCTGAATAAAAGGATACGTCGTCGGATGGCGTAGCTCGCAGGATGGCTGAAGGTGGCTGAGACAGCCGGCTTCTTCTAGCGCTGTCCACGCTTGCTTGATGCCCCTCGAACGGCGACACGGCTTCCAGGTCAGCGATGCGAAGAGCTTCGCTGAAGAGATGAAAATCAGGGTTCCACGCCCATTTTGGCGGGCTTTGATGCAGTGAGCGCGCGGACGCCTCTCACTGGATGCGAGTTCGCCCAAGCTCGTCTATAGGCTGCAGCAGTTGCCGCAGAGCAACCTATGAGCTCGCTAGCTAGCCCGCTCAAGGTCTGCAGCTGCCGCACTGTGTTGACAATGGATACAAAAATTAAGGATAATTTTTTGGCTTCAATATCTCAGAAAAGATGAATCTTTCCCCGTAGCGTAAGCTAGCTTACGCAATACGAGAGAACCTCTCGTAAGAGAACACGAACGCTAACAAAGAGAATATGGAGTTACATACGGGACAAAAGTGAAAACTATGGAATGCAAAAAGTGACAAAAATGGCAAACAAGAGGGAACAATGAAACAAGACAAGGTATGCCTAACAGAGCCCCCCCACAAGGATCGGATTCCAGACGATCCGAAATAAATAAAAGAAACAAATAATAAAATTTAAAAAAAAACACCAGGAGCAGACGGGCAGACCAGGGGGGCACGAGAGCAGGCAGGAAGTCCAAGGGGGCACAGAGGGCAGGCAGGAAGTTCAGGGGGGCACAGAGGGCAGGCAGGAAGTTCAGGGGGGCACAGAGGGCAGGCAGGAGGTCCAGGAGGGCACAAAGGGCAGGCAGGAAGTCCAAAGGGGCACAGAGGGCAGGCAGGGAGTCCTGGGGGGCACAGAGGGTAAGGACAGGTTCAGGTGGTCTGGGAGCTGGCCACAGGGCAAGGGTAGGTTCGGGATGTCTGGGAGCTGGCCACAGGGCAAGGATAGGTTCAGGAGGCCTTGTAGCTGGCCACAGGGCAAGGACCGGTTTGGGGGACCTGGGAGGAGGCCACTGGACAGGGACTGGGTCAGGGGCCCTGGGAAGAGGCCACAGGACAGGGACCGGGTCAGGAGGCCTGGGAGGAGGCCACAGGACTGGAACAGGGTCAGGAGGCCTGGGAGGAGGCCACAGGACAGGGACTGGGTCAGGAGGCCTGGGAGGAGGCCACAGGACGGGAACAGGGTCAGGAGGCCTGGGAGGGGGCCACAGGGCTGGAACAGGGTCAGGGGCTCTGGGAGGAGGCCACAGGACAGGGGCCGGGTCAGGAGGCCTGGGGGGAGGCCACAGGACGGGAACAGGGTCAGGAGGCCTGGGAGGAGACCACAGGACAGGCGCCGGGTCAGGAGGCCTGGGAGGAGGCCACAGAACAGGGACTCGGTCAGGAGGCCTGGGAGGAGGCCACAGGACGGGAACAGGATCAGGAGGCCTGGGAGGAGACCACAGGACAGGCGCCGGGTCAGGAGGCCTGGGAGGATGCCACAGAACAGGGACTCGGTCAGGAGGCCTGGGAGGAGGCCACAGGACGGGAACAGGGTCAGGAGGCCTGGGAGGAGGCCATAGGACAGGGACCGGGTCAGGAGGCCTGGGAGGAGGCCACAGGACAGGGACTGGGTCAGGAGGCCTGGGAGGAGGCCACAGGATGGGAACAGGGTCAGGAGGCCTGGGAGGAGGCCACAGGACAGGGACTGGGTCAGGGGCCCTGGGGGGAGGCCACAAGACGGGAACAGGGTCAGGAGGCCTGGGAGGAGGCCATAGGACAGGGGCCGGGTCAGGAGGCCTGGGAGGAGGCCACAGGTCAGGAACAGGGTCAGGGGCCCTGGGAGGAGGCCACAGGACAGGGGCCGGGTCAGGAGGCCTGGGAGGAGGCCACAGGACGGGAACAGGGTCAGGAGGCCTGGGAGGAGGCCACAGGACAGGGACTGGGTCAGGGGCCCTGGGGGGAGGCCACAAGACGGGAACAGGGTCAGGAGGCCTGGGAGGAGGCCATAGGACAGGGGCCGGGTCAGGAGGCCTGGGAGGAGGCCACAGGTCAGGAACAGGGTCAGGGGCCCTGGGAGGAGGCCACAGGACAGGGGCCGGGTCAGGAGGCCTGGGCGGAGGCCACAGGTCAGGGGCCCTGGGAGGAGGCCACAGGACAGGGGCTGGGTCAGGAGGCCTGGGCGGAGGCCACAGATCAGGAACAGGGTCAGGGGCCCTGGGAGAAGGCCCTAGAGGCGGAGACCTGGAAGGCTCTGGAGGCAGAGCCGTAGGAGGCTCGGGAAGCGGAGCCGTAGGAGGCTCGGGAAGCAGAGCCGTAGGAGGCTCGGAGCGGAGCCGTAGGAGGCTCTGGAGGTGGAGCCATAGGAGGCTCTGGAGGCGGAGCCGTAGGACACTCGAGAGGTGGAGCCCTAGAAAGCTCAGAAGTCTCTGGGAGCAGAGCCATAGGAGGCTCGGGAGGTGGAGCCATAGGAGGCTCGGGAGGCGGAGCCGTAGGAGGCTCGGGAGGCTTGAGGGGCGGAGCCCTGGAAAGCTCAGAAGTCTCTGGGAGCAGAGCTGTAGGAGGCTCGAAAGGTGGAGCCGTAGGAGGCTCTGGAGGCGGAGCCACAGGAGGCTCGGGGAGAAGGGCCGTAGAAGGCTCGAGAGGCTAGAGGGGCGGAGCCCTGGAAGGCTCGAGAGGCTTGAGAGGTGGAGCTCTGGGAAGCTCGGAGTGAGGAGCTCTGGGAAGCTCGGAGGGTGGAGCTCTGGGAAGCTCGGAGGGCGGAGCTCTGGAAAGCTCGGAAGGCGGAGCTCTGGAAAGCTCAGGAAGCTCGGAAGACAGGGTTCTAGGAAGCTCGGAGGGCGGCGCTCTGGAAAGCTCGGAAGGCGGAGCTCTGGAAAGCTCGGAAGGCGGAGCTCTGGAAAGCTCGGAAGGCGGAGCTCTGGAAAGCTCGGAAGGCGGAGCTCTGGAAAGCTCGGGGGGTATTGGCTCTTGGACGGTCATGGCGACTGGCGCTGGGGCTTGGACGGTCATGGCTACTGGCGCTGGCTCTTGGACGGTCATGGCTACTGGCGCTGGCTCATGGACGGTCGAGGCCACTGGCGCTGGCTCAGGGACGGCCGAGGCCGCAGGTGCTGGCTCAGGGATGGCAGGGGCCGCAGGCGCAGGCTCGCCGACCGTGGCAGGCGTAGGCGCAGGCTCGCCGACCGTGGCAGGCGTAGGCGCAGGCTCGCCGACCGTGGCAGGCGTAGGCGCAGGCTCGCCGACCGTGGCAGGCGTAGGTGCTGGCTCGCTGACCGTGGCAGGCGTAGGCGCTGGCTCGCTGACCGTGGCAGGCGGAGACTGGGGAGCAGAAGCCTTTCTTCTTTTCCTCCTCCGGCGGATGAAGCTGGCAGCTGGCTCGTTGGCGTGGCCGCACGGAAAGCCCAGAGGCGAAACCGGGATCGAGAGGTGGCTCCCGGTAGCGAGCTCCCTCAAGACCAGACTCACATACTCCATCCACGTGAGGTCTCCGGGGTCCGGCAATTCCCTCTGCCGGTGTCTTGGTAGCCCGAGCCGGTAGATGGTCTTCAGGCATGTGTCGTCAAAGCCGGTGTGGATGGCAACAGTGGAAAAAAAGTGGGAGTACTCGCGGTAGGTCAGATCCGCCTGGGCCAGTTCCATAAAAAAAGCTGCTAGATCCATATTTGGCGGTCTATCGTTCTGTTACGAATGGAGGCAGACGAGGAAAGCAGATCTAAATGCAAACTTACTTTTATTAACTTAGGCAATCAAGAAACACAAAGGAAAACCCTCAATGGGGAAATGAACATAACACTGAACACACGATGAAAACAAAACTGAGAAAACGGGCAGGGAACACATACCAGGGTAACAACATTCAACGATAGACAAGGACTGAACCAAAAACCAGGGTATATATACATGAACATAGAACTAAGGGGCCAATGAACAAACAGAACACCAAACAAGATAACGAGGGAAGAAACAGAGGCAAGTGGCAAGTTAACGAGGGACAGGTGAAAGCAATGACGGAAAACACGAACGCTAACAAAGAGACTATGGAGTTACATACGGGACAAAAGTGAAAACTATGGAATGCAAAAACTGACAAAAATGGCAAACAAGAGGGAACAATGAAACAAGACGAGGTATGCCTAACAGTATCCTAAGGGCATGCATTTGGATTTTGATATCTATCCATTTCTTTGATTTACTGAGAATATTGGATGAGATTTATTTCTTGTACCTGTATATGTTTAATGCTGACCTATGTCCCAATTTTTTCTATTACTGTAAATGTTTCTATTCAAATGACTGCATTGTATTTAAAACGTGACTCACTGAATATTTCTGAGAGGTGTGTTTGAATCCAGGATATTTAATAAAGTGCTGCCTATTGATGTGTGCCTGAGGAAGATCTCTCTGATTGAAATGTTGCTGTTATTGTTTTTGTTTTATTAATAAAAGGGGAGAATAAAACAGTATGCAGATTTTCCTCATTTCATTGTTTAACAAATTGTTAAACCAGTGTATAGTGAAGTGTTTAGGAAAATACTGTGGCAATTTTTGTTGCGATTGAATGTTTTGGGAGAAAATAAAATCAATGGAGCCTTTTACTCCGCAGGGCCTTTAACCCCATTGTTCCCTACCTTTAAGACTTCTGTATGTAAATATCCTCTGTAATTGGCTCACCTCTGCATACTGTCATAGTTCATCATGTCAATGTTCAATGTTGTTTTCCCATTAATACGCTAATGTAAAATTCTCATGATTGTGATATAACAAACATGAAGATCTCTGAATGACCCCATTTTTGCAGTTTTGTAATTTCAATATATGGTTTGGGTGGACTTGGTAAGGGAGTTTGTGTTGCTGTTGTTTTTATTTCAAAATAGCATGGAATATGATATGGCTCTTTAAAGGTGCACTTAGTATTTTTTCCTTATTAAAAAAAGTTTTACTCAAGTTTTACTCCAGAATTGAATAGTAATTTTGAGACATCTGTGCAAATCCATGACCACTCACATGAGATGAAGACTTTACTCTTATCAGTTGTATTAAAAGCTGTTTATGTATGGATAGGGTCCCCACATGAGGGTTATATATATTTATATTTATGCATTTGGCAGACACTTTTATCCTAAGCAACTTACAGTGCAATTATTACAGGGACAATCCCCCCAGAACAACCTGGAGTTAAGTGCCTTGCTCAAGGACACAATGGTGGTGGTCATGGGGTTAGAACCTGCAACCTTCTGATTAACAGCCCTGTGCTTTAGCCACTACGCCACCACCACCTTCTACTCGCTTAATCTCAGTAATTGCCCTGTTATTTGGATTATATGGATTAAATTATACGTTTGATTCAAACTATTAATTATTTGAATCTTCAATTATTGAAAGGATCATTAAATGAATCGTTTGAATGATGCTGAATCCCTGCCACTAGGTGTGTGTGTCCAAGACGACTGCCATATTCACCAACATAAACAAAAACTTACTGAGTGCACCTTTTAAATGTATTGCTTGACTTACATCATAGCCCCCTAAATCGGTGCAAATGCAACAAGTTTCCAATGACAAGCAATTTGTCAGTACACACTGAATTCGTACACACTTGAGGTTCAGAAAATTCTGTCATAAATAATTCTGTCATAATTCTCGAGTTGTTCCAAACCTGTATGAAACAATGTGAGGATGGAACAACAAAGGAGATGTTTTAATGAAAATCACAGTCTATTGTTTCAGTACAATTGAAGTAGATAGAGATTAATTTTCAAGCTTAGAAAAGAATGCAATTGTATAATAAAAGTAGTCCATGCAACGTGTGCATCAAATTCCAAGTCTTTTGAATGCAAACAATAGGTTTTGGTAAGACATTTTATTTTCAAAAATCTTTTTTGTCATTTTCAGTGAAAAATCTTGATGGCTGTTTGCCGTTCAAGAGCGCTATGAGAGAAGCTATTCATTGTGGCTAAAAACAATGCAATGCTCATATGATTTTCTCTGTGAAATTTATAATTTGGATTGTTTCTTACCATAACCATCAGTCATATGCCATCAGGAAACTTGAGCTGCTTTTTAAGCTTTAATGTGAGTCACTATATCAGTGAATGGAAAATACTTTAAAATTCCTCCTTTTGTATTCCACAGGTCAAAGAAAGTCTTACGGGTTTGAAACAACATACGGGTGAGTAAATGATGACAAAATGTTCATATTAGAATTAACTTTTCCTTTAGAAAAAGAGGAGAAAGTATTTTTAGGAATTTCCTCATTTTCAGATAAGAATATCTCCTGCATTCAAAGTAAATCTGGGTAGAATTTCAGTTTGTGAGCCTTTGCTTTTGCGGTCAGCAAGTGCCAGCTATGGTTAGTGTCTCACATGGGCATGTATGTATGTTTGTGTTGGAAGGATTCAATATTGAGACATCATAATGAAGAATAGCAGAAGCAGACATTACAGGAATGGACAGAGTATGAATGGGACACAGAGAACAATGATTATGAGTCTCTTTAAACATATTTCTGCTCATACACTGAAGTCTCTGGGGAGGAAATGGAACCACAGTTATGAGGAAGCACCTTCAAAGCATCAACACAAACACAAAGGCAGTATTGTCCAGACAGACTCAAGTGTGCTAGACTTTACATTATCTCTGGATGTGGTGGGATCAAGAAAATGGTAAACTGTACATATAGAAATACACTTTGGTGGGTGAGACTTTGGTGAGAGACAGAGGGCTGGACTAGGTTAGTTTTGAGTTTGAGAGAGTGGTGGGTCATCATACCAGGCCATTTGGATGGCGTACGCAGTACGGGTCTCTCGTCCCCCCTGACGACTGATGTTCTTAGCCGCTTCCACCACATTCTGTTTTGTCTGATGGTCCTTGAGAGACCACTCGTGGACTGAGATCTCCCCGTACTGTAGAACGCCCACCTGCACACCCATAGTCACACACAGTATTTAAAGTTAATGATTATATGTGTCATTTTTCAACGTTAAAATACTTTATCCTATCCCAGTTTAATATGAAAAGACACTAGAAAGCAATTACAGTAAAAGGTTGATTTCTTCAAAAGTGTAAACACTCATTTATGGCAATATAAAAATATTGCTCTGCTTATTTAAGTAGCCCAATAAAGCAACATTGGCTCATACAATGGCATGATTCTGGGGTGGGGATAGTTGTTTATTTGACCAATGGGGACATAATTGTCAAAATCAAAAGTTATTTTGTGCTCTTCACACTTTTGTGTGAATTGTTATTTTAGGGCCATCAAACACCATGGAAAATGTAACCCTAGGTTATCATACTTTACCCAGGGTTAGTAGTTAATTTGGGGTTTTTGCATTTTAATGACGTTAATAATAATAATAATTTATAATAATAGTCTCTGATCTCTCCAGTTAACATGTTTCAGACGCTGAAACTAAATACAGCATATGAATGTATCTCCAACTGTACAAAGCGCATTAATATTTAACAAGTAAAGCACTGTTTAGTTTATGTGTCTGTTATGTTACAGTTTAGGGTGGCTGCTACTAAACTGCATGCTGTAAAATTCTAGCATTAACAATTGAAAAATTAACAATTTACCTTTTAAAAGACAAAAGTCTAAGAAATATTTGTGGTCATTTGCTCTGCACACATTACTGCTGCTGTATGATTTAGAGTGAATAACTCTAGAATGAGAAGGAGATTGGCATCTCTACTATGCACTCTGCCCCACCAACAAAACACATGAAGGTCGAAAGCTGCCAGAGCAAGAAAGACTCCACAAACCAGAGGAATTTCATTTTACCTCCTGTTGCCCTCAGCCTGCCTACCACATTAAATAACTAACATTGACAAAACACATGACAGCAACTCAGATGTATACACATATTAATCTATTCTTCTTCTCTCTCTTTCATCCACACATCAATCAGCACACCTCTCTCTCTTACTTTTTTTCTTGTTTCACACAAATAATCTCTAACTCTGTCTCTGTCCCATGTATTCTTCTCCTCTAGAAACCATTTCTGTCTGTGCACATTAATATTGCCAGCACTGTTTCAGTTTGGGCTCAGTTCACTCTGAGAATGGCTTGCGGCTGTGTTACACACACTCGCTCATACCAGCGCAATGCATCACAACTAGTTCTGTGTTAGAGCGGCTGCTGAGAGCATTTAAGGTTAGAAGGCAGGTCTACACATCTGTCAGAATTTCAGTTATGTCTCTGCTACTTATAAGAGTACACAGTGTTAGAGCAAAGATTTTGTGATATAAAAGACCTGTTATAGAGCAACATCAGTTTGAATCGTATTTGGCATTTGTGTCTTTATAAGAAAAAGCTTTAAAAAATCTTTTACTAAATGTTTCCTCATTTTATTTATTTGAGCATTTCAGAGATAAGGTACATACAAAGCTGTAGCAGATTCTGCTAGTACTGTAAAAACTGGTAACCTACCTGACCTAACCATTCAAAAAGATTTTTAAAGGTGTAACCTAGTCAGGTTGATTCAAATTTGTTAAATTATATTTTAGAATTTTCAAATCAGATGATTAATGTAGCCAAGTGGATGTACATGCAATTTAACTCTAGTCACAATCTGGACGTGGCCCTTTTAAGAACCAGAGTTTTGTGACTTTTCTGCTTTTTAGCACTGTCTACATGTTCCCACATGTAGAGATGTGGGAACATGTATTGTGTAAGAGAGCTCCCAATTTTGTTCAATTTTGTTGACAAAATGCTTATAAATTGCATGAAATATGTGTTACAAAGTGTTGGATGTTAAAATTTAGTATTTCTTATGGATGTGAGGGTTGGGTATGTAAACTTAGAATGAATCATATCTTATTTAATGATTTATAGCCGAGAATGTTTTCCAGTGAATAAGCGTAATATGTGTTATATGTGAAAACATGAGTGGTATTGTTGAAACTGTCATACATGTCCTTAAATTCTGGATAACTTCATAAAAAACTTTGAGTGGTTTAAGTATGTGTTAAATGCACAAAATGCAGTGGATGATTTAAGCAAGTACTTACAAGCAAAAAATGCTGTGAATGTTATAAGCATGTATTAATAATGCTGAAGCATATGTATAGGCTAATGGGTCCGTGTATCTTTTGGTCATCCGATTTTCCTTTTAGTATCGGGTATTAAAAAACAAAAAACAAGTGGCTATTTGATTTTTGTTTTAAAATAAAAAAATAAAATACAAAGCGTTTCTCTTTTTCAGAGTCAAAAAGGGATGAGTGATATTTTAAATCTTAATATTTAAAATATTTTGAGTTTCATTTTTTATTTCGGATAACAAAAAATAAAATGACTTTAAAACAGAAACGGAAAAAAGGACCGTTTGTTCATATTCCGAGACCGGATGTGGTCATTTACGTGACAAGAGCGCCAATGAGGACGGAGCTGTGTAGAAAAAAGAAAAAAGTACATGCTGTGTAATTGAGCGTGATCATAGAGCGTGATACATGGACATGGAGCAATACGTTGTTTTCCGAAACAATAAAAGAGTCTCTCTCAGGGAAAAAGACATGACTGCAGAAAAACTAAGTTGCATTTTCCAGGTACAGTTCACCTATGCTGCAGCATGCCACACACAAAAATCATACAAAGATTTTAGTGAGGCTAGCCTAACGTTAACCCCATTAAAGTTAGTGGAGGTGTTGTCTAACTTTAGCGGACAGTCAGAAGTCCGCCTCGTCGTGGATTATCCCTTAACGTTAAATATTCTATATGTAATGTTATCTAATCATTTAAAGATGTAGCATTTTAAGAAGTTTACCTCTCAGTAGTCACTGAAAAATATTAATTGAGAAAGGTTTGGAAATAAACACTTGCGGTTATTTGACATGTCAAGAAATTCACAAGTCAAATAACTGCAAGTGTTTATTTCCAAACCTTTCTCAATTAATATTTTTCAGTGACTACTGAAAAATATAAAACATAATAAAATAAATAAAAACATTTAAATAAAACATCATGTATTAATCAATTTCAACCTATTCAATGATCTATTCAAAAGCCACAGAATAGAATGTTTTTAAAGAAGATTTAAAAATGGCTAGTGATGAAGCTGACCTCACATGGAAAGGGAGACTATTCCATAGATTAGTACCTATTACAGAAAAGGCAAGGTCACCCATAGATCTATTGCAGCAATGAGGAACCTTCAATAGAAGTTGATCAGAGTGCTCTGGTTGGGAAGTAAGGGTGTAGAAGGTCACTGATATATTGGGACGCGAGACCAGATAGTGCCTTGTAGACAAAAATCTAAATTTTTAAATCGACACAGAATTTCACTGGAAGCAATGTGTAGAGATGCTAAAACTGGGGAAATGTGATCCCTCTTTCTTGACCCTGTTAAAAGCCTAGCTGCCATGTTTTAAACAAGCTGTAGTCTGGATAACGCAGTTTGGGGCAGACCAATGTACAATGAGTTGCAATAGTCTAACCTTGATGAAATAAGTGAGTGGATCACAATTTCCAAGTCTTTATGGGGAATTTTTATTTTATTTTAGTGATAGATCTAAGAAAAAGCTACCCTTGACAACAACACTGATCTGCTTATTGAAAAGTAATGATCAGTCTAAAATCACTCCAAGACTCCTCAAATGATCTTGTACATTCGATGACAGAGGACCTAACTGGGTAACCAGGCCAGGTAAGTAGGACATGGAGGAACCTAAAATCAGAAGTACTTTTAATTGTAAGAAATAGTTTCCCAGCCCATGTTTAATACTATATTTGAAGCAATTTAGGGCATTCTCAGATGAACAATTCTTGTCTACACTCACTGGGAAATAAAATTGGGAATCATCAGCATAACAGTGATAAGATATGCTGTACTTATTAAAAATAGAGCTCAGAGGAAGCATATACAGTGAAAAAATAGGGTCCTAAGATTGACCCTTTGAGGGACATAACACTGTAATTGAGACGAAGTAGATGAAAAATTCACAGAGAACATCCTTTCTTTTAGATAGGAGGAAAACCACTGCAGGGTCATCCCCTGGATGCCAACCATACATTCTAGAAGATTGAGGAGGATATAATGGTCAATTGTATCGAACGCGACACTGAGATCTAATAAAACAACGATGACAGGTAACCTGAATCCATGGAGAGCAAAATATCATTAGTGACCTTCAACAATGCAGATTCAGTGCTGTGCAAGTGTCTGAAACCAGACTGAAATGTATCTAAAATGTTAAATGTATTTAGATAGGAGTAAAGCTGTGAATAAACAACTATCTCCAAAATCTTGGAAACAAAAGGCAGTTTGGAGATTGGTCTGTAATTGTTGTATACTGACAGATCCAAAAAAGGTTTTTATGTACAGCCCTGGCCAAAAGTATTGGCAGTGACATAAATTTTGTGTTTTGCAAAGTTTGCTGCTTCAGTATTTGTAGATTATTTTTTCACACGTTTGGTATACTGGAAAACAATGATAAGCATTTCATAAGATTTAAAGGCTTTTATTGGCAAAAACACTCAATTTATGCGAAGAGTCAATATTTACAGTGTTGACCCTTGTTCTTCATAACCTTTGTAATTCACTCTGTCATGCTGGATATCAGATTCTGGGCCAAATCCTGATTGATGACGATCCTTTCTTGACTTATTAGTGCTCGGAGTTGATCACAATTTGTGGGCTTTTGTTTGTCCACTCATCTTTTGAGGATTGACCACAGGTTCTCTATAGGATTAAGATCCGGGGAGTTGCCTGGCCACGGATCCAAAATTTAAATGTAATGATCTCTGAGCCACTTCATTATCACTCTTGCCTTGTGACATGGTGCTCCATCATGCTGGAAAATGCACGGATTCTCACCAAATTGCTCCTGGATCATTGAGAGAAGTTGCTAGACGTTTTGATACTGTTCTTTATTTATGGCAGTGTTTTTGGGCAGAATTATGAGAGAGCCCACTCCCTTGAATGAAAAGCAACCCCCCACACACGGATGGTCTCAGGATGCTTCACTGTTGGCCCGATACAGGACTCATGGTAGCGTTAACCTTTTCTTCTCTGGACTATCGATTTTCCAGATGTCCCAAACAGTCGGAAGGGGGCTTCATCAGAGAAAATATCTTTGCACCAGTCTTCTGATGTCCAATCCTTGTACTTCCTGCAGAATTTCAGTCTGTCCTTGAGGTTTTTCTTGGAGAGAAGTGGCTTCTTTGCTGCCCTTCTTGACACCAGGCCATTGTCTTAAAGGCTTCGCCTTAATGTGTGTGCAGATGCACTCACACCAACCTGCTGCCAATATTGAGCAAGCTCTGCACTGGTGGTGACACGATTCCATAGCTGACTCCTCAGGAGGAGGTGGTCTTGGCGCTTGCTGGACACTTTAGTACATCCTAAAGCCTTCTTCACTGCAGTTGAACCTCACTCCTTGAAAAATGGTTCTTTTAGGTGCAATATTCTTTGCAGCAATTTCCTTGCATGTGAGGCCATTTTGGTGCAAAATGATGATGGCTACACATCTTTATTAAAAGAGGTAACCATTGCTAACAAGAACACAATGATTGGAAGCACATTTTCCCTACTTTTATAGTAAAGAGTCTGCTGTTATAATCCAACCAGAATGATAGAGTGATTTCACTTGACTAGCACTCATTCACACTTTCCCCGGTGCTGCTGACATGATTAGTGAAATGATGTTAGCTGGAAATTTGGGTTTTTGTGATAAAATAAATTTTTTTTGGCCAATGAAGCTTTTTGCAATGATTTAAAATGCATCTGATCACTCTGCACGATAATCAAGAAACAATGTGAATCAACACCACAACAACTGAAGCAGAAAACATTGCGAAACACAAAATGTATGTCACTGCCAATACTTTTGGACACGGCTATAGAATTGCATGTTTAAACTACTTGGAACAACTCGACTTGCTAATGAGTTGTTAATTATAGCTGTCACACTGGAACTGATAGTCCTGAAAACTTTTTAAGGAGACATCTAGAAAGTATGTCCATGTAACTGGAACACTTCATCTTAGAAACTACATCTGCAAACTGTTCTGATGTAACTGGTACAAAATGAGTCAGGGAGCTGGACAGGGAAGGAATTAGTGGTTGATCAGATTGTGAAGGTACATTCGCACCTTTAATCTGCTCAATTTTGTGAGTAAAGAAGTTTAAAAATGTTTCACAGTTCTTTTGGGTGGTGTCCAGAAAAACACTTTTGTTCGGTTTAAAACAGAATCAATTATTTTGTACAAAACTTTTAGTCGATTTGCATTATCAGAGATTAATGTAGAGAAAAACTTGGCTTTAGCTTCCTTTACAGCTCTCTGATAGTTTGTTAAACTCTCCTTTAAAATATCATAAGAGACAGCTTGTCTCGTTTCCACTTGCGCAAGCTTTTCTGTTCTGTTCTGTCTGAGTGCGCGGGTGACGTCATTTAACCAAGGCTGTGAAACACCCTTAATTCTCCTTGGGTTAAGCAGAGCGACATTATCAAGTGTAAAATTACAAGATTTATTAAAAGCTTCAATCAATGATTCCGTGTTGAGTCCAGCTAAGACATCATCTGTGAAATCCGTTAGATAAAATTCGCAGTAGAAGAGTGAATGGACCGGGAGTGACATAAGGGCTTAGAAAAAGTAGGGAGAGGACACGTTCCTACTGACGAGCTGTGTCTTATTACCGGACTGGAAGCAGAGAGATGATCAGACCAAGCACAGAATCTCCCTACATGAGATTTGACTTGCATTGGCTCAGTGTCAGGCCATGATACTGGTGAGTTGGCTGAAGATGCTGACTGAGAAGGAGGATCAGCCACCCGGGTAGGTGGAAAGCGGCGTTGACGGTGACGACGGCGTAAGGTCAGGCATCGATCAACTCGGATAGCCAGATCCACCAAATCATCAAGCGCGGAAGCAAATCCAAAGAGCAATTCTCATCCAGGATGTTTTCGGCAAGCCTATGCAGAAATCGATCCCACATGGCATGGTCATTCCATTCACAAGAGGCAGCCAGGGTGCGAAACCCGATTGCATAATCAGAGACTCATCAATTTCCTTGCGACAGTCCAGATCTATGCAGAAATCGATTCCACATGGCGTGGTCATTCCACTCACAAGGGGCAGCCAGGGTGTGAAACTCAATCACATAATCTGAGACTTGTCAATCTCATTGAGACAGTCAAGATAAGACCCTCGCCGCCTCTGGACCTTGAGCCGAGGGAAACTTGGTGGAGCTCCATGTAAAAGGTGTGATAGGAAGCACAGCAGGGATGTCTGTTGTCCCACATGGCAGTGCCCTATTCACCAGCCCTTCTGGTGAGTAGCGTGATTACACAAACCAACATCATCGTATCTGACACGAAAGTAGAGGGCTGTAATGTGAAGAACAGGGAACGTTGTGAAAGGAATACACTACAGGATTCACCCTCACCTGAATACGGGGCTGGAGGGGGAATGCAAGCTTCAAAGTGTCCAGAAACCAGGAGAACCACCGGAGCCAGTAAGGATGCTTCCTGAGAGAGGCCAGCATCGGGAGATAGGCAGAGCCAGGGCCGTAGCTAGATGAGTGAAAGGTGGTAATGGTTCTAGGGGCCCACAGGTCCAGGGGGGGCCCCACAACAAATTTGAATGTATATTTTGAATAGGAAAGGGGTCCAAAGCAATATACAGCCAGGGGCCCCAGAATACCCAGATATGGCCTTGGGCAGAGCTCCTGCATGGCAGAGATGAGCTCGGCGAGCTGCAAAGCCATCATCTCCAGAGCCTGGTATGATGTGTAGATTTGATCCTGCTGACATCCCAACCAAGCTCCCTGCTGAGACTGGGTGGAGCAAACAGTGGATTCCTTCACTGGGTCCACACTTGGCTAGATTGTTCTGTAATGAACAATAGTGAGAGGAACAGTCCCAAATTAAGAGGAACAGTTCAAAGGATTTATTTACAATAAATGTGAACAGTCACTGTGGATGTCGAGGTTCCCGGCACCGGATGCAGCAGCGGCGAGAGATGACTGAGAAGCACGCGGGATGTGGCCGCGCCAGGGGCAGTCGGTGAAGAGTGTGTTCGTAGAATGAGTGTGTGCGTTGTGGAAGACAGTAATAGATTTGTGTAATCCTCTATTGAATCTTAGTGAGGTGCAGAACGACACCCAGCAGGGTAGGGCGATCTAGCTCACGACACGCGGGCAAAGACGAGGTATCCTCCGTGGGAACCCAGCTGACACGCAGCGAACTGGAAGGCAACCACTTGGGCAACCAACAGATACAGGAGACACGACCAACTAGGCAGAGAGAGTGTGGTTGGTTACTTCACATCAAACAACAATCTAGACAAAGATACTGAGAACACGAAGAGAAGGGAGTGAATTAGAGGAGAACAGATGTTGCTCGGCACACTAATCAGTGGCATGATCAGCGTTCCCCCAGGAACAATCAATGTTCCCATGGAAACACAGATCATGCATACTGGCCACGCCTTCAAGACATGAGGGAGAGAAAATAACAAAACATACAAAACAAAGCAGCAAACTAAACAGAGCTGTGACAACAACAACCACAAAAAAACTATATTTCTTTATGTCAATTACACTTTTGCTTGAATACTTTATCTTGACTAAACATCCACCAAATTTTAAAATAAAAAATTAATAAATAACTGAATCATTTACAAACATAAAGACATACCTGCATTTGCTCAGGGCTTATGTGGAATTTGCTGAGGATGTTGCTAAGGAAATTCTGCACCTTGTACCAGGGGTAGATACTATTGGAACCATCTAAAACAATCACTATGTCCATATATGTGGTGCATTCTGGGAGACATACACACACACAAAACACACACACACACACACACACACACACACACACACACACACACACACACACACACACACACACACACACACACACAAGAAATACAGGTTAAATGTCATTATTGTGTTTTATTTTATTTTAAATGTAATGCTACTTTAAAGTTGTTGAGCTGTTATACTGTTTTAGTAATGATTACTAAATTTGTTTTGCAATTTTAATTAGTGTTAAAATTACCAAAAAATATATTTTATGTCATTTTTAATTATCTAATTGTTATTAAATAAATGTATTATTATTAAATTCCATATTTTCCTAAATAAATACAAATACATTTATTAAATTAATTAATTACATTTTAAGAAATTATTTAAATGTTTTAAATATATTTGTTATAATAATCTTTTTAATAATTAATTTAATTAACACCAAACATAATCAGCCACTTCCCTGACAACGCCACCCTTGTTTTCAATAATTAAGCTCCTTCCTAATGTTGCTTTTGACTGATGCACTGAGGATGTTTATCTCACTCTGGGCGGTGGGTGCAATGATTTCTTTGGGCTCCATATCATGGGTGACGGATGCACAGATTCCTGTGCTGAACAGAGATGTTCCACATTCCTGGGACCACAGTGGAGCGCAGGCCTGAAGATAACAGAGAGACTTCTGTAATTATGCCTCGTTCAGCATCTGGATAGCTTTACATTATGGTATTCAACTGATGCGTAACATATGATAATCAATGCATTCTCTATAATGCTCCGTTGTGCCCCTGAATTTAAAAACACTTGTTGTGTCATAGAATGTGTTCTTGCTATGAACATAAATCTAAGATATTGTTAATATTGCAGGTTAAATTCTCTGTGTAAATGTTAAGCCTGGTGTGTGGAAATTTGATGACAAATGCCTTCTGTTTAAAAGGAGGAGGAAACCATTGTGTGCTGTCAGGACTACTGGTCAGACCAATAAAATCTACTGAGGCTAAGTGAAGCAGAGAAAGTACAAGAGAGCCAGAGATACACAGAGAATGAGATAAATAATAAGGAATGGAAAAGGACACAAAAAGCACATAAATAGGAAAATGGGTATGAGTCAAATACAGAACGATACTGGGAGCAATTGTGGAAAAAAGAGAGAGATCATTGTTGAGAATTGTTGATAAGTGTTGGTTGATGTCATAAATAATTTGACAGAGTTGGAAGATGCCCTGTAATGAAGCAATTTAAGCTTTCTTTGTTGAAGTGGAGGGAGAAGGAAAAAAAACACACAAATATTTAAGTCTTCGAAGCGTACCATTTATATTCCTGTGAAACCATTGTGAAGGAAAGAAGAAGGGAATGGTTGAAGAGAATGAAAACATACAAAAAGATGAAAGAGGTACAACGGTCCCTTCAGAACGAGACAAAAGAAAGAAGGGTTTGGTTAGAATGAAGGGGGGTAAATGAGGAGAGAGAGGAATGTTCTGCGACACCACACCCTGTTTTTACAAGGACCTGTAGCAGAAAGATGGAGAAAGTATATTATAAAAAAATTATAAATGAGTGCAAGAGAGAGAGTTGAAGTGCAATGCAAGAAGTGCTATGGCTTTTCTGAGGCCTGCCATTACAAAGGGCTTGAGTCACATTCCAATCCTGTTATAGAGCTGACCAAAAGGAACAGTCATTCCAACAAACATTCACACAGACAGGCTCACAAACAGGTACAATAGGTTAGATGTGCAGTGATTTTGAATGAATGTGAAACATAGGGGTCATAAAGCCCACACAGAGACTGCTAGTTTTAGTTGGCATGCACCTCAGTTAAATATGTGTGACTCCATCTCAGAAGCAACACTCACTTTCTCTCTCTGTTTAACTCCCATTCACACACAAAAACACATTTTGTTGTTTGAAGATACAAACTCTGACTCCCTCCAGCAAATCATGCACTCACATACATAAAAAGTCTGACTACCGGCAATAGTCACCCTGCAATTATTACAACCCACAGCGGAGAAGGAATGTGGAAGCGAGTGTGTGGCAAAAATAATTTTAGATGATAAACCCATGAATATGTTAAGAAAAGGACTGGCTGCTTTTGTCGTGTCTGGTTCAGCTTAGGATTTCGTTAAGGCCCATTCACACCAAGAATGATAATTATAACGATAACTATAAAGATAACTATATTAGCTTTTACACCAACAGATGATAACGTTCTGTTTATTCTAAGCGCACGCAGCAATTCCAAGATGACCTGCCACTCTACATTTAGCAAAGAATCCAAAAGAAATATTGTCGACATTAGAACTGGATACCTGATGTAATTTTATGCACCCAGCTTGCATTAGCTTTTCATTATCTCATCTCAAATAATACTGAAGAAAAAGGCAGAAAAACATTGCCGGTTCTTGAACAGGAGTTTCCATTTCGTTTGTGTGTGTAATAATAAGTGGTGATCCTGAGATGGAATGTGTTATTTTGAAGATGAATGCACGTTGCGGCTCGAGGCCCTGACTGTATATTGCTCTGGGCCCCTTTCCTATTAAAAAATACAGTTTCAAATTTCACTTGCCTCGTTCCAGACAGCCATGTCGTTTGAAAATATTCACATATTGGAATGAGAAGAGCGTTTTGTGTGTTCCATCTCGACTTCGGCATTTGCTTGCTTCTCGTGCACTGGTTCGCTAAGCTGAACAGCCAATCAGGATGATCCGACTCACCGACGAGCTCCGTCGCTGATTCAACATGCTCAATCGGCTGAAAATAAAAGCCAGCGTGGACCGACTTCAGCCGACGGTACAGAACACACCACAAAAACTAGTCCGACAGACGCTCACCGATGGTCCAACATTGGCTGATGGCCGACTGTTGGCTTGGTGTGTCAGGGCCTTTACTGTTATATCTATCAATCTATCTGTCTATCTGCCTGTCGGTCGGTTGGTCGGTCTGTCGTATGTCCGTCCGTCCGTCCGTCCGTCCGTTTGTCTGTCTGTCTGTCTGTCTGTCTGTCTATCTATCTATCTATCTATCTATGTCATGTCATGTCCATGCCACACAGATAGAGGGAAGCACCACGGCTCAGTTACCGCCAGCTCCACTTCTACTCAAAAGACAAGAAGAAATGTGTCACACCTGTCCTGAGTTAACTGATTTTACTTGTCTATTTTAAAGCTGGAGTATGTAATTTCTGCGACATTATGGCCACCGAATGGAATTGCAAAATTTGCCCCTTGCCTGCAGTTTTTGAAACAGTCAGCTAATCGTGCCCCCAACTCATGCCATTCAGTGCACGGGCAGAGTGCGTGGGATATGCAGGTATGTAGTTAGACAGGCAGGTAGGCCATCCAATGATTCCATTCAGGCTGAATGAAATGATTGGACAGGCCTTTTACAGGCCTGTGACTGTAACAGATAATGTTTTTATTTATTTATTAATCAAAGCACTTGATATTTTGATTACTGTCATGATGCAAAGAGACTTCCAACCAGTATAACAAAAAATGCATCTGGTATAAATTGCATACTCTAGCTTTAAACCCTGTGTATTTGGTATGATTTGCTTGGTCAAGTCATATTTAATTGTATAGTGCTTTTCACAACACACATCGTTTAAAAGCAGCTTTACAGAAAACCGTGCTTTAACAGAAAATGAAGCTGTAATATCTATAAAGTCTTAGAGTCATCGTTGTGCAGTTTGATAAAAATATTATTGCAAATTGTGTCTAGAAATAAATTAATAAATAAATAAGTAAATAATAATTGTATTTAGAAGCCCAGTGAGCAAGCCAAATGTGACTGTGGCAAGGAAAACCTTGGGAGAAACCAGACTCACTGCCAGTTCCCCTCTGGCTAAACAGCAATATAATGCCAATATTATTTATTTATTTATGTGTAGTGCAAGTCATGGTTTGAAATGAGTAAACTAAGTAAGTGTGTTAAGGGCCAATGTTTAAACAACAAGATTTTGTATGAACTGTAAGATTAATGACAAGTGTATTTGAAGTCCAACCTTGATTATCTTCAGAAGTTGACATACTGTAGATGCATTGCCCTTTGTTGGTTGGCTGATGTAAGCGTTTGTTGGCAATTAATTGAAAAAATTCTATGTATTCCATTTTAAGAGTGTAGTCCATCGTTAAACTAAGGTGATGCAGGTAGAGAAAAGTGAGGTGCATCACAGTTCAACAGGCAGAACATTTCGGTGAGGTTCGGTAAGGTCTATCCTAAATCCAAGGTTCAGGCAGTGGCATATGAAGTATCCCATACCTCACGGTTGGAGTTGGCATCAGTTCATCCTCTATGAAGTCCATCATAGTGGACTGAAGTGATATCTGGCTGGCACAGACTGCAGTTAGTTGTCATCACTCTGCGACACGTAGCTTGGTCTTTATGAACTTTCTCTGTATTCTAAGTAAGATCGTTTACCTACTAAGGTATATAGTTTTTAGTCTCTAGTCCTGGTTTTGATGGTTCCTGATTTTGATTCTTTTGTGTTTCAATCCTTCTGGAGTTTGTCTCTTCTGAGCATTGTCCTGAAGTAAAGAAGCTTTTTCTTTTGACCTTGCCTTGTATGTGGATCTCTTTTTGTCTATTCTGGTAAAAACATTACTATCTATTTACATGACAGATGGAAGGACGAACAGATATGTAGATAGACTATGATGTTCACATAGACGATGGTCACAACAAATGGTGGTGTTGGTTGAGACACTAAAGGGGATCTCTAAGCCACTCATACAACAAATGCATCCTCACACATATAAAAACATAAACATGGCTAAATAATTTATAAGAAAGATCCTTGTAATATTAGTGTTCAAATGATCAAATGCAATCTGTTTATACTTTAAATACAATATCTCTCACTAGGTGGTTTCAAATATAATCTCACCAGGAATCCGTCTGAAGCAGCTGGGGTCAGCGTCATCCCCAAATGAGAATTTTTAAGATTTCGAGACACATTCTGAAATGCATTTTGACCTGTATGCAGAAAAACACAAGAATATGCTTTGAACACTTCAAATTCATACACACCAAAGAGACAACACTGAATGACAATTGAGATGATCAGGAAGTACCTAGGTTAACTTTTGAGCAATTAGATTCCATCTCATCTCCCACAATGCATTTGTAAATATCTCCCATCCTGTTATTAGATGGTCCATCCCATGGAGCACCAACCAGAATTCTGTAGCACAAAACAAAAAGTTAGTGCAAGACCTTAAAAGCAGACTCAAACTTTTTTGTATTAATGCACTTAAGTCCTCGATATACTTCCTAAGAAATCGAAGAACGAACAGGTGTGATGTCATTTAGAACAAAAACTGGCCATAAAGAAGGTGCTTTTGCGTTCGTTTCAGTGGTTTGTAACAGCTCGCTGGGGAGAACATTTAGGACAACTTCTGACTGGCAGCTAAACACCTTACTGTCATTAGTCCACATAATTGGTAGGTGTGACCTGAAGCTCCACCTACCTTGAGCCTGATGGCTAATTTTGTTTACGTTGTTCAGTCAGTAAAAATCAGTCAACATGAACACATTGTCATGAAGAGTTGTTAGAGAGCTGGTGGAAACAATCGTTCATGTAGACATTTTACAAGACCATGCCATGCTAATTTTTTTTGTTTGTTTGTTTAATTAGTCTACAAAAGGAATAAAATCTACTCAGATACTCTCAAGTGCCCATTTAATCATCTGCAGCGAAATCCATTCACACATCTGTCTAAAGTATGGTATGCTTCTGTCATCATTCTATTGTCTTTATTCTGCACATTAACACTTTTATACATTCATCTTTGCAATAGTATAACTGTTATCATAAATCACAATAACAAAGTGTAATCATCAAGTGGTTTAAACAACTTCTTTTACTGAGCTCATATGAATTCTGAAGCCATTGATAACACATTTTAATGTTACATTAGTTAAGATTTTACATGTCTTGAGTGTCCTCATATTTGTATGTACAGTACATATTAATGCCGTACCACAGCGGTGTGGCAGGTGTCTGAATGATCGGAAACAGTATACTATTGCTTGGCTGTTTAGAACGTCTTTTTACACCTGAATGAAAAAAGAAGAAGAACATCTCGGGAAGTATATCGAGGCATTTATTCTGTTATTGTTTGTGATCACCTCTTGACACCGCTATATAATGAAACATACAAAATTTAAAAAATACAAAGTTCTGCACAGTACAAGTTTAAGGGCAATATTCACAATTCACTTGATGTTCAATAATAATAAGGAGCTTTTAAATGTGTGACATTTTCATTATCAAATCACCTCATTACCTGTGCTCTAAAGCTTTTACAAATACTCACGATTTCTCTCCATTGCTCTCATGCTGTAGCACAGAGAAACCAAAAAGAGCATCTTCAGGCCCACTGAAGATCCGTGGCCTCTTAACATCAATGTTAAAACACTCACACAGCCCTAAGAGAGAGAGACCATGGAAACATTTTAAGGGTTTTGATTGCTTTGTGTCACAGTTGTTCAGACTTTAACATTCTAAACCTTTAAAACCTTGAATTATCTCAAAAAGGATTGATTCCTTGGTCAAAACAATGATAATGCGAAGATAAAGAAAAACGTCAAGACAAATTCACTGTGCTATCTCAAGTTAATTTAATTTGACCAATTGTCACACATTATACATAAATTTCTGCATATACATGGTGAAATTATTTATTTTTCACATATCCCAGCTAAGCTGGGGTCAGAGTGCAGGGTCAGCCATGATACGGCGCCCCTGGAGCAGATAGGTTCAAGGGCCTTGCTCAAGGGCCCAACAGTGGTGTCTTGGTGGTGTTGGGGCTTGAACCCACGACCTTCTGATCAGTAACCCAGAGCCTTAACCGCTGAGCCACCACTGCCCTACAAGTGTATCACTAGATACAAGTGTATCTAAAGATACAGTTCAAGAATATTCATATTCGTATCTCAAGTGTCCTGCAGAGTAAGAACCATAAATTGAACAATGAGTGATCACTGCAGTTGATGAATGAAAACAGGGATGGAGTAACAGACAGGAAAAGGACAGAGAGTAAATAAAAATAAGGGAAGATAGGGAAAAATATAGCAAAGGCGTCAGTTGTAATAACTAACGAACATAGTGGTTTCCTGTTATGATATACAGACCTATGACTGAGAGAAAAGGAAGGGGGAAGTTCACATGCAGATTTGATTATTTGTAGCTCATGGTAAATGTAACTCAAACCAACAAACAACCTGAACAGCCTAAACTGTGCAACACAGATGATCAGTCAATCAGACATATATCACTGAAAACCATATGAAGGGAATTCTCCGTTTTGTGAACACTGCAGTGTGTGATACAGATTTAAACCCACATGCACACTGAGGTCGTATTCACTGTGGATGAATTTGTGCTCTGAGTGGATTTCATTAGATTGTTTACCCAGAAAGCAGACCGACATAAAGGGGGAGGCTATCAGAAAGGGAGTAGGCAGAGAACCAAACCCCACAGACCTCAAACAGGGTGCCTGCAGCTCTCTCTCGCAGTCTCTGATCCTCTCTCCCTCTTGCTCTCTCTCTCTCCTCCAGTGGAATGAGAACATTGGGGTGGGGAGGGGGGGCGATGGATCAAGGAAGAAATGGGACACACTCTGTAATTTGTTAATTTTTCCTTAACTGTTCACAAAACCTAACTTGCTTTCCCACAATTCTCTCTTGTGCTTTCCTTTCCATGTTTTGTCCTCTTTTTTTCCCTCCATGTTGTAGTTACACTCATGAGTTTTACCTCTTATGAGTTTCTACCCCTTACTTACTGTAAGCTTAAGTGTGCATACTGTGTCAAAATCTATCTATCCAACATTTGTACATTTACTGTAATTGTACTTACAGTTATGACAGACAGACAGACAGATAGATAGATCTGCTAGAGATATGTGCTCTAAATATTCCCCTCTTTAAATTTACAATAGTCTTTTGCTCTCATAATTTATAGGGTTGTGAAACCTCAGAACACATTTTTTGGAGATGTAAACATATACAGTAAATGTAACGGTAGCCAGCTGGTCCGTGATAGCTGTGCAGTGTGTCAACCTCACTCTCCTGGTCTTAAGAGATGCCCTAGCGAACAAGGCTAGAGGCCATGGCTTTTATAGCCTCCTTCCTAGCACATCCGGGTCCCATGCCAGGGAACCCTGGTTCGAATCCTGCTCTGGGTGGGTCAAGTAGGATCGGTGACATATACACAGGTTGTGTTTCTCCACATTATTCATGAGAAGGAACACTTCCATCCAATCACTGCGCACATCAACTCATGCATGAGCTCATATCACAGCGGAGAATATAAAATATATGTAGACGTGACAGAAGTGCTTGGCTGGAACAGATATGAGAGGGGCTCCATGGTGAGCATACATTACAGCAGAGAATTCAATATACACATGAATGTGACTTCGGCTCTGGCAGGGTTGGGGAGTAACATCATGGTTACTGTTGTAACCTGCATTCCCTGATGGAAGGAATGAGACGATGTGTCGAATGTAGGTACACAAGGGTATTTCTTGAGAGCCTTGCATACCTCTGAACTTGAGAAAAGGCCAATGAGAAATTGGCAGACAGAATTTGCTAAAAAGACATAATGTTATGTCCCTTTGACATAAAGGGAAGAGGGTGTGTGTCTGTCAGTCAGGTTTTTGCACTGAGGAGCTGAGAATAAGGTACGACCGTTTACAGTGGTAGGTCTAGTGTCGTGGCAAGGGGGACACAACGTCTCATTCACTCCATCAGGGAATGGAGCTTACAACAGTAACCATGACATTCCCCTTCTATCACTCACTCGACGTTGTGTCGAATGCAGGTAATAACGCGTTGGGAGGCAAAGGCGCGTACCAAAGACTCAAAGCACTTACCTACCTCCGCGGAGGTAGACCCAGCCTACCTCCGCGCACCCACCCAGGGGCGGGTTAGAGACTGAGGAGGAGGTCCTGTGAAGATGTCTTGGAACTCGTCAGCGCCGGCCCACCGGGGATGGGCATTCACAGGTCCGGAGGCAAAGTTACTGCGTCCGGGGAACAAAAAACTCAGTGCTGTGAGAATGGCACGCTCCGGCTAGATGACCCAGGAAGTGAGGAAATCGCTCTTTTATTAACAATGTGGGTACCCAAAGGGGGTGCGGCAATGGGAAATAAGAAGTAATCCAAAGTATTTAGAATACGTTACTGAGTAATCTAACGAAATATATTACAAATGACATTTTACAGCAAGTATTCTGTAATCTGTAGTGGAATACATTTCAGAATTAACCCTCCCAACCCTGTTTATGCCTACATTGTTTACTGGTATTACGTTATCAAGACAAGGGAGTTTAAATTCTGGATAACTTTACACAGTCAAAGTTAGTAAGCGATTTTATCACACTAGAGTCATGTTAAGAAACGTCCCTTTTTCAGGACGCTGTATTTTAAAGATAATTTTGTAAAAATCCAAATAACTATACAGATCTTGATTGTAAAGGGTTTAAACAATGCTTTCCATGCTTGTTCAATGAACCATAAACAATTAATGAACATGCACCTGTGGAACGGTTGTTAAGACATTAACAGCTTACAGACGGTAGGCAATTATTGTTACAGGTATAAAAACTTAGGACACTAAAGAGACCTTTTTACTGACTCTGAAATACACCAAAAGAAAGATGCCCAGGGTCCCTGCTCAGCTGCGTAAACTCGCAGTGGCAGACAACATGTAACAACACCTGCACAGGATCGGTATATCACAAATATCACTCTGAGGCCTGTACTATGGAGGATCAATTTGGAGGATCAATTTGGAGGTGGAGGGTCTGTCATGGTCTGGGTTGGTGTTTCACAGCATCATCGGACTGAGCTTGTTGTTATTGCAGGCAATCTCAATGTGTGCATTAGAGGAGAGACATCCTCCTCACTCATGTGGTACCCTTCCTGCAGGCTCATCCTGACATGACCCTCCAGCATGACAATGCCACCAGCCATACTGCTCGTTCTGTGTGTGATTTCCTGCAAGACAGGAATGTCAGTGTTCTGCCATGGCCATAGAAGAGCCCGGATCTCGATCCCATTGAGTATGTCTGGGACATGTTGGATCGGAGGGATCGGTGAAGCTGGTGGCCACACCAGATACTTTACATTTATTTATGCATTTGGCAGACGCTTTTTATCCAAAGCGACTTACAGAGCCCTTATTACAGGGACAATCCCCCCGGGCAACCTGGAGTTAAGTGCCTTGCTCAAGGACACAATGGTGGTGGCTGTGGGATCGGCAACCAACAAACTTCTGATTACCAGATTACCAGTTATGTGCTTTAGACCACTACACCACCACCAACACCACTCCTATACCACTCAGATACTGACTGTCACTTTTGATTTTGACCCCCCCCCCCCACATTGTCACAGGCCTGTTTCTGTGTGAGAAAGAGAGAACTTGGTCCTCTGTTTCAGTTCTGTGGGTTTTCTTGGTCCTTGCCTCCAGGGCCTTGTCATGACAACTGTAAACATTTATGTAACTTGGTGGTGGAGAAGCAGACCAGATTCTCTCACTCCATACACACAAAAACACATATATGCTACAATCTCCAACACACTCTAGACATATACTATAAATACAGCCATACACACCACACTGAGACACAGACATTCTCACTCACACAAGGAAAGATGCCAATTTGAGAGAGTCTTACATTGCAAATGTACAGTTCAGCCATGCCAGTATGTCTAAAATAAAAGAAAAATTCTAACTCTCTTGTTTCTGTCAGTCTATTTTCACTACTGAGTTCAGACAGGCACATGTTTATGCTCACATTTTGAGTAAGGTAAATACATAGAGCTTCTATTTATGTTTTAAATCCAAGATGTGGGGGCGGATGGTTTGAGAGTGAGAAATGCAGGGGAAAACGAAGATAAAGGTTCAAGGGTGGAATTCAGAGAAGCCCAGACCTGTGTTCTCAATCTAATGCACAGCAGAACATTGCTGAACACCAGAGAGCTTGCTCATCACAGAGTATCTGCAGAATCCATTAGCAGCAGCATACATGCCCAAAAAAATACACCAACAGTATAATATTATGCCTAAATCACATACTGTTATGCATTCACACAGATGCATATAAACACATCCACATCAAGGCAGTGAAGTCACTGTGTGTGCACTGAGTGCACTATGACTTGTCTGTAATACTTAGCGAGCAACTAGTGGCATTATACTTGACTACACTCTGGCAATATTTCAATGACAATGTTGTGGTCCATTAAAGCTGTATTTCTGCCGTTTACTGTATTTTGTCCAGACGTGTGACGTTTTTATACCTAATAGTGCTACGATAAGTAGGCAACATTACATTTAAAATCTTACAGCTTCTTACAGTACTGAATCTGAACAAAAGTCTCCAAAACAACCTCCTTATCTTGAACTGTTGATGTCTTTGTGAAGTCTTTTTAGAGCTGTACAGCAAACCACACTTAGGGTCATGCTGTAACAGCCAAAGTAATTCCAATAAAAGTACCACAGCGAGGAAAGCGATGTAGTTATGAAAAGATACAAATATTTTCATGCTCTACATTATAATTAAATCCCATCATCATGTATAAATTATATAGTAAAATATTGTGTCATACAACCAGAATCTGTGGTGAGAAAGGGTTTATACTGAAGCTAAACAAATGAATAATGTGCTTCTGCCAATATTCATGACATTAAAGATGAAACATAATTTCATGAGTCAGAAAGCATGACTCATCATCAAATGAATGACATTAATTAGTCACATGCCCACAAAAGGTTAAACTCACCTCTGAGAAGAACTGTGATCTTCAATAATAGCAGGTACTTCTGAATCTCCATTTCTTTTTTAATTAAGTGATTTAGTCCTTTTCCCTTCTTTAATTTGGAATTCTGAACAGGGAGTTTAAAAGTTTAAACCAGGCGCGCACACATGCGTGATTGCGCGTGTCCTCTCAGGTAGAAATGATCTTTTCTTCCAGTGTCATAACTCACGCGCTCATACTGGCGCACTGTACACACGGGCCGATCTCACATTACCTGCGCATGACATAAGACATTACTGTACAGTATTCTGGCCTGTTCACCTGATCAGCTACCAGTTATAACTAAACATGTTCGACCACGTTTCTTATGGGTGGGGGGCCGTTCACTCCGGACACGTCCTTGCGCAGAGCGAGAAGCAGCGCCAAGAATAGAGCAGAACGCATGTGTCTCGAGAACCGTTTTATGTAGTGTTAGTAAGGCAGTCAGTATCTAGCGCATGTTTACATAGGAAAAATTGATTGATAGGCTAATTGATAATAAGTAAAAACGCCTTAGGTGTGAACGGCCCCTAACACTTGACATTACCAAGTAGGCTATACACATTGCACAGAACATTAGATGTTTCTATAAATGATTATTTACAACGACAATGTGCAAATGCAAGCTGGTATTATAACAGAACATAATATAGATAAGTATCAGCTTCATTAGTATCAGGCAAAATTAGATTAAACAACATAAATTAAACACTGACTTTACCTTGTTGTCTTGCCCCCGCCAGATAAACAACGTAGCTAATTTCAAAATACAGTTTTGCGCAGCCCTAACACCTGCTGTAGTTAAAAGAGCACGTCCAAAGTTTCGTAAAGTCCTTATGGATTATAATAAACAGCTTCCACAATAACTATATTCGCAAAAACATCCCAAAAATATGTCTTTCCTCCTCTGAGTTTCTGACAAAAAACTAGTCAATGCTAGAGACGCCTTTGCATACCCTTTATGTACTGTATGCGGAAATGGCCAAAAGCTTTATATTATCATTATATCCGTCCTGAGTTAAAGTTTATCTCAAGTTTCTGGCTGCTTCCTTTCGACCGTAACGCGTCTCCAATATATGGACGGGAAATTGAAAGAGCCTGTATTCTGCAGAAAGATCTTCAATCTCAGTCTCCCTCAGTCAACTGGACCAAATCTCTCTCTCTCTCTCTCTCTCTCTCTCTCTCTCTCTCTCTCTCTCTCTCTCTCTCTCTCTCTCTCATCATCATCATCATACATAACGCTGTAAGACATCAGACGTGGTTTTGTTGGAAAGATTTTGGTGGAAAGAAAATAGTATTGTAATTTCCATCGAATAACAAATATATTATGAATTTGGCAACTCCATAAAGATTCGGTTGACAATAAAAGTTAAATTACCTCTTTTACCTTTTTTGTGTGCCAGAATCAAAATAGTATTTCAAGCACATGAAATGCAGGCTGACCTTCTCTATAAACAAACAAGATTTGGTTAATTTCTTCTCTCCACAATCGTGCCACAGATATTATCAGCTTTGTTATGTTAAGTCTTTGTCAAAACATTACAGTGGTTTGGATCATGACTGGATTCACCTTCAAATTCATTTACTCTTGCTCGTTATAGCTATGGAAATGACAACATTTGTCTCTAATTTCTATTTTACTTATAAAAATATGCTTTGTAAAGTCCATACATGTTTTTGCCTGTCTACTCTTATTACACTATAACACAGAAATGAAGGTAATACTTTACATTAAGGTTCCATTTGTTAACATGAACTAACAATGACTAACTAATAACTACTTAAGCATTTATTGATTTTAAAATTCAAAGTATGTAACATTAGTTAATGCACTATGAACTAACATGAACTAACAATGAACAATTGTATTTTTATTAACTAACATTAACAAAGATAAATACATGTTGAATAAAAACATATTGCTAATTGTTTATTCATGATACCTAATGCATTAACTAATGTTAATAAATAGAATCTTATTGAAAAGTGTTACCTCATTTAATTTTATAATCACCATTTTAGTTACAATTAGGATGAAGTGTAGTATGGCTACACCCAACGCAGTGACTCAACAGCCTTAACACAGCATGTTGGGTAAAATATTGGCCCATTCTAGCTACTGCGCCAATTATTCAGTAACATACTGCACTTAAACAGTTTTTTTGACGAATAAAAAAACTGTTATATTCCATCATGATATTACAATATAAAAATAAAAACGATGTCCTATTTTTTTCCTAGACTTTTTCTTAGAGAGCTTTACTGGATGGCAACACGCACGGTTGAATTTCAGTCGTGCAGGTAATATGTTTCCACCAGAGGGCGACACATTAACACGTTGTCATGAGTCAATGATTTTCAGACGTTTCCGCAAGAATCCTCAAGGTGGTGCTATAGGGCTTTTCTCAATACCTTCGGACTTGCGTACTTGGTAGTTCGGACGTGGCAAGTTCGCCTTGGGAGTACAAATTCCCGAGGACGGGAGGACGAAGTACGGTCATCCTGCAATTGGCACAGCAGCGTACTTGTTGACGTCACCATGACAACTGGTCTTGGCAATCCGTGCCTACTCTGGTTATCTTCACTGTAATGTGTATTTACAATAAAACCAAATATGATATAAAACACAACCATGCCTCTTTTCGTTTTCATTTTATGATCTATAGCCTATATTTTGAGTGTTTCTAGATCTGTAGCCTACATATAAAAAGCCAGTGTCCGGAAAAAGTTTGTTGTTGTGGACGATGAATGAATGAATGAGGAGAAACAAAATTAGACATCAGACATTAGAAATTTAGACAAAAAGCATAAAAATGGATCAGACCCGGATTGTCATTGGTATGCTTTATAAAGAAGCTGAAGATGAGGCTGCCCAACTGAGGAGGCGAATCTGTACTTATATTCAGCAAGGTTATAATGTTAACATTTATCGCAGAGATGTTGTATTAGACTACATTAGATTTATAATAAACTCTCAAGTACTGGGGAGGTTTGACAGTTAATAATATTAAAATGGATTTGACTACATTCCATATACCTGCCGTTTGTCTTTTTGGTACTCAGACATCAAGAGGTTGATACTCAGTCAGACATGATTTCTACAGTTAGGTGCACAAACAACACTATACATTAATGCAAGAAGCACCTGTACCTTATCTGTGTCATGTACATTATTAGTCATTAACCAGGACAGACCTCAACACAAACAGGACATTTCATGTCTATGATACAGTAATGGGCTACTTTAAGTTTTTGACTCAGAACCTGGGAAGACAGGTTTGCTTTTATACTGCCTACCTAGCAATGAAAGAAATAGGAACCTTCTCAAGCACCTTCTCAAGACCTGAAAAAACAGGTCAGATGTTAGAGGGAAATTTAATTCTGGTAGACTTCAACCATTCATATAAATGTATTTTGCTAGATAAAGTTTGGGTGCCGCGGCCTCGTGCCACCCCCTGCAAGATGCCGCCCTGGCCGACTGCCCATGTCTCCCATGCCTAAATCCACCACTGGCCCTGTAATTTTATAGGTTGTTGTGGCATGAATTATAATATATTTCTTAACATATTGACTCTTACTTCAACCATACAATTAGTTTATTGTATTGTATTTATACATAACAATGATGATGGATTAATACTTTTGAGAAGTGAACAATTTATTCTCCTTTTTTTTTGCTTACAAAAAAGGACAGTTAACAATGACGCAGTAATTTGACACAATAAATGTAGAGTAAATTGTGTTAACACTTTACAATAAGATTCCATTCGTTAATATGCATTAATGTATAAGGTATCATGATCAAACTATTATTAATATATATTTGTTTATAGTATTTATTAATCTGTAAAAGTATTGTTCATTGTTAATTTATGTTAACTAATGTTAACAAATAACCTTATTGCAAAGTATTACCAATTGTGTTAATGTATCATTACTTTTATTTATGAATATTGTGGTGTGATATTACAGATTATATGAATCAAAATGAATTAATCCTCAGCTGTAACTTTATTTTTTCCTCAGTAGTGCTTTTCTCAAGTGATTTATATTGATTTATAATCTCTCTCTCTCTCTCTCTCTCTCTCTCTCTCTCTCTCTCTCTCTCTCTCTCTCTCTCTCCCTCTCTCTCAAAAGTAATGAGTTGAGGGAGGGAGGTCAGGAGACATAGCCTATATGCAACCATCCAGTGCTAAATGTGAAATACAGTTTGTTGTTTTAAACAAAATGCTCACTTTAGTAAAGTTTGATGTTTGATATACTGTTAAAGGGTTAAAGGTGTATTCAATAGTAGTTGAAGCCAGGTGAAAATGTTTAGACACATTAACAAATGAATTGTGTTCTGAATGATGTACACTCACATGAGATGAAGTCTGTACTCATAATAGTTTTATATAAAAAGTGTTTTATTCTACATGGTGCGGGTCACCCCTTCAATATGTTTCGTCATGTTGAAATCACATGACACAAATTGTTTCACTAAATATCTAAGAAGAGAATCCTTGTGCTCATTGTGTAGATACTCTTGGCTATGTTTAGAGTAGTATTGCTTGGTGACACGAAGAGTGAAAAGAATCAGAATGAGCTTTATTGCCAAGTATGCTTATACACACAAGGAATTTGTCATGGTGACAGAACACAATGGAACATACTTATTTATTGTGCTTTAGCAGTGGAGAAAACAGGAGATCCAGTAGCTTTACTGCCGAAGAAGCAAATAAAGGTCTGTAGCAACTTGCTTCAAGCAAGAAAACAGAAAGACCAGCAAAGGCAAAAAACTAGAGTAAACATTGGTAACAGTAAGGCATCTAGTTTAGTGCAAAGTAGCTTGTCACAGTGATTATTGTGGATTTTGAGTGAACCATGGAAATAAATGTAGTTTGAAATTGTTGCAAATAAAATGTGTTCTTCAAATACAGTATTCATGGACATGCTAAATTTGATCATCAAACCAATTCTAATCTTTCCTCTACCATTCTGTATCGCTAGATAATAAGGTTTATTTTATGCTAAGCAGTTCTCTAATAAAGGTAATAACTGTCTTTAGAAATAACGTGAAACGTAGACAGTCTCCAAAGATTATTGATATGAGGGACAGTAAAAACCTATCCATAACAGTAGAAGCATGTTTACTTGATTTCTGACGCTTGTTTTTAGGCAAAGCAATTATATTATAGGTGTAATAAATAACTTTAGAAATGACCTCAAACTCTGACATTTTCCAGATGCAAATTATATTTCAGAGCTGATGTGAACAGCAGAGACGATCATGCTGATCCATGTCGAAAGATGGCAGTTCCAGCATCTAACACCACTATCACATCAGTACTTAAAGTACACAAAGAAGGGCAATGCTTACGATAGCTAGAGAACTGAATGCCCCTGGCATTCAGTTCTCTGCATCTGGTCTTTTTAACAAAAACATATCAGTTGTAGACTTTTGATACCATCAAATCACACTGTAAAAATGTTTATGATAATTTATCCAGCTTATGGGGAAGTTTCGAGTCACAGATAGCCTACTACAAAATGTGAATAAATTTGCATCTACATAAAAACACATGTTAGACAAACTCTACACCCCAAATGTTGTCCCAACTAGCCTAACAGAGATGTCTGAATGAACAATTTCATATTTAACAATGTTGCTGAGTTTCCAGCATGCATTGCAACATGAAGAAATTATGTGGTTAGTGTTAAAGGCTGTTTGATTACTTGCTGTTATTGTTGTTTTTGTTGCCACTGTTAGTCAGTTGTTGTGGTTTCTGTAGGAGCTCTTCTTATAATGAGGTTTGTTGATTAAGGTTTGTGTGGTTCTATTGTGGCTGTGATTAGCTTTGTGTGATGGCTGTGGGTTCCAGAGGTCATATCAGCTGTGTGCATCACAGAGTCTGCCTCTTAACAGAAAAAGCAGGTGGACACTATGAATGCAGCCTTTAAATGCAACCTTAATTCAGGAGATGTCAGAAAATACAAGATGTACATCCCTCATTAGCATTCACAACCCACAATCCTTTGATTCAACAAGACTTGGGATGAGCATTACCACTTATTTTCTTTTCGATCCGATACCAATATTTTCAAGTCCAATGTAGTCGATACCGATACTTCTGATAAATTTATTTTTTGCAATGACTTGGGCTAAAATGGGTCATTTAAAATAATAATTTTTATTGTCATTATTATTATTATTATTATTATTATTATTACCTAAACAGAAAATGATTAGACTTCTGTTTTGTTTACCCTTACAAAAATTTACAATTTCACTAGTAATACAGTATAAATTATCCATGGTATTTATTTAAACCATAGTTACCACACAATTAACCATGGTTACTACTACAATATTACTGTAGTAAATCAATGGGTTCAATGGTATAGTAACTTCATGTTAAATATGTATTTAAATTAATAGGTGTCATTATTGTTCCCTTTGTTATGCTACTATGAAAACTGTTAATACTTGATTATTATTCTAACTAATAAACTAATTCATAATATGCAATAAACTGTTAAGCATTAATATGAGTGTAGTAATGTTCACGTTAACACTTTATCTTGTATTACCATATATAGCCAACATAAAAATGTATGTTTTTTTTTATTTATTTGTGTAATATTATGTGCTTTCTGTGTGGAGTGAAATTCGATGCTTTTAGGATCCGCCCATCCCTAAACAAAACCATACATCATTTCTCTGCAAAAATGATGCAATTTAACTCAAAATATAGTAAAATATATAACATGTATAATGATAATAATACATAATGTAACATAAACTATTATGACGTAAATATAAAACTAAATTCGCTAAATAATTTTCTATTCTCTCTACATCGTTATGACTTTCCTAAAGTTTACCTCAGAGATTCCCTACTCATTCAGAGAGATCGTGCAGGTTGAGAGCAATGTGTCATAGGAACCATGATACTGCACGTTTTGTCCTACACCATCTTAATTTAAACTAAGCTAATTAGTAGTCGAGGATGCTTGGTATGCTGCTCCTACAAAGGACACATTCAAAAGCAAACATTTAAAATTTTACTGTTCCCACAGCTTGCAATTTCCATATATTTACAAACACTTGTCATGTACATGCAAAAGTCTGCAATGCAAATTAAATTGTAATTACTGGACTAACAGGATTTTCCCTCTGACTCATACTTACATAATAAAACACTTATGAGGGTGTTCACACAAAGTGCACACGCACACACACACACACACACACACACACACACACACACACACACACACACACACACACTCCTGCATTAAAGAGTGAGCGTTGAGGCCAAAACATTTTGTAACAAAGGGACAGATGTTGGAAGCCATCTGAAGCAGACGTGTTTGGCTGTTTCTTTTCTTCTACTAATCAGAACCCAGTCCACTGACCCTCAGCTGCCAGTGGGAGACATGTGACCCCCCACAGATATACAATACATTATAGTACCTATAAACAATGCATTGAACCTGTAGATTGCTCGATCCAGTCCAGTGTGTAAGTGATGATGGATAGATGTGTGAATGTGAGGAAAGAAAAAAGATGTTTGTATGTCTCATGTATGATGCTCAGCAAACAAACACCACAGATTTGCCCAGTGAACTTCTATAAATGTGACCTTATTATGTATGTACTCTTCACCCTCAGTGTGTTGAGTTCCATGTAATATCTTACTCTATAAAAGCCACAGTGAGTGTCTGCTGATCTCATCTACCCTTTCGGGCATCCATAAATGTACCCAAGGGTATTCTCAATGCAAATGCTGAGAGAGATTTGGCTGGCCTGTTTCTATTTTAGGGAGGGATCTGCTCTCTTGAAGCTGTGCTGCAAAATGGCTGCTTTCACTAAATGAAATGAGTCATGTGAATAGATATCAGCACATGACTTCTTTGGGCAAATTTTATTTGAATGTGAGCATCACTTAAAGCAGGGCTCCAGATTGTGACTAAAATGGTCACAAATGCGAGCAAAAATAATTGATTTCGACAATAATTTTAAATCTATTTGCCACTGGCGACAGTCGGGTTGTGTGTGTTATGCGGTTTTGTTAGATATCATCTTGTGAGATAATGAATATATTTTAGAACACACACAACCAATGTGTCTCGTGCCGTTTTTCACCCATTCGGTTTCTGACAAGCTTGCTGCACCATCCACACGCAACAACAAACCCAGCATGAAAGAATTGTGAACAAATGACTCTTTTGAACTGGATCTTTTTCATTAATCACCCGAAAAGAACTGAGGGTTTGAACTAATTTTCTCAGCAAATCAGCTGCCAGTAAGCTCATAACTGGGAGCACAGACATGTCAAAATAAGAGTCCCATGTTTATTTCGGGATTCTTTATAATGAAAAGTCCTGTATTGTGTACCACTTTTTTTTCTACTGGTAATTATTGATAGGGATTGGAGTAGCATTATTAACTGCATCTGGGATTTCATTCAATTTGCACTCTTGTAGTCTCTGTGTCTGAGGCCATCCGGTAACAGTAAAGAAAGACTAAGGCAATATTTTGAAACAATTAAAATGATATATGCAATACATATAATCAAGCTTTTGATGCTTAGGACAATTGAGGGACTTGTACACAACTATTACACAAGGTGCAATCATTCATTGATGCTCAAGAAGACAACACACTACTTTATGCATAGTATGCTTTATGTAAATATCTGTATAGATTCTGAAGAGCAGTACTAAATAAATCTCTTATATTTGTAAATAATTATGAAAGGTGTGTGCAAACTTATCTTCTCAACTATATACTGTTTATTAAACCTTTCGATGAATGGATAATCAGTTGACTTCCTTTCTTTGGCTTTCTATCTTGTTTCTGAACAGCAATCTAAATCGAGAAAATCTGTGATTTGGCTACTTAATGTCAGTTTAGGAGACAATGGCAGCACCCTACATGAGGACATATGTCACAGCCACATTAAAGGTGCTGTAAGCGATTTTAGCGATGTGAGCTTTCATGTGACTGAGCCGTTGATTTAGCCAGGTCCCTCGTTCTAAAAATCCCGCCCTCCAAAGATTCTTTTGAGACCAAAATGAGCAAAAGAGTAATATGAGCTGGGCTAATTTCAAACTGCGTATTTTCTCACTTGAATGGCACTGTGGGAAGGGGACACTACAAAAAAGGGGTGTTCCAAACGTAAGTGAGCAACTCAAGCCCTCCATGAATGGCCCTTCCACAAGGCTGTTAGCAAATGGTACATGCGATGGTCACTTCAAGGAAGTAATTTTACCATTTGTGATCACGTGACCCTAGGTGACGTGTCCTCGGTATATAGTTTAAAGCAAGGTTGTCAATCAGAACATACTGCATGTTCAAACACTGAGACATGCGCTATAGCCCTTTTATAACAGATACTTTTCCTCCTCCACAGTTTACATTCGTCCTCATACATAAGATAGTAGACAGCCATGAGCAGAGAGATACTCCAAAAACAGGGTCCATGTTTTCCTGTAGGCTAGGCTAAACACTGAGGTTATTTATTTATTTATTATTAAGACCTCTCGTGCACCAAATAACTTATTATCAAAACAGCAACAGCAAGCAATTTTAAATAATATACAAATTTCAATAAAAAAAAAAAACTATTACAAAAAGTACATTTATTTGCAACAACAAATTAACAACAAAGAGATTCCTGTTGTTAGAACAGCTGCATCATGGTAACATTCAGGCAAAGATAAAGTGATAGTGACCTATGTCTTTCATTACTCCCTTCATCAAGAGTTTTTCAAACGGCCATGTATGAGTAGGGAGTGCCCTGCTCCCTTCAGAGTTCCCACTTTAAGGGTTGGGCCCTTCGGAGGGAGAAGGGCATAGGGACGCTCATTTACGTTTGGAATTCACCCGCTGTGCCTCGTTTCGAAGGCTGTGTCCTCTGGAGGTCATGTTTGTTGGCTGCATACGTCATCGTGGATGTCTCGTTTCAGAAAAGCAAGTAGGACACTCCGAATGCGATCTTCTTTCACTGGAATTCAGAGGATGCATGAGGTGTATACTTCGTGGGAACTCACAAACCACAATTCTTTGCTTCAATGGAAATTAACATAATTTGTCTGAAAAAAGAAACTACGCCAATTTGCCCGAAAATATAATGTTCAAATGCAAGTAATGTTAATTCCCAAGTAGAAGTACCTCAGTAGATGGGTGCAGAGTATATAATATGTATAATTATAGTAATATATAATTAAGCTATTATAAGAATTATAGACTAAAAGTACACCTGTAAAATCTGTTTTCTTTTCTCTTTACATCTTTATAACCCTCCTAAAATTTACCTCATACATTCCCTTCTAAAGGGACTGCTCCCTTCTCACTCGAGCTTGTTAAAGAGTGGTGTGCTGTCATAGCAGCCATGGTAAGTTCTGTTTCCGTTTGTTTTACAAAGGCTGTCTCGTTTATACAATGCGGGTTTAAAGTAAGACGAACCCATTCTCCCCACCTCCCGGGTGGTTGCCGCCATCCAGTGGGACATTGAGACGTCTGTCAAGACGGCCCAATTACAGCAACCAGGACCAGGTAATGGCCCTCCTGGGCACCTCTTTGTTCCTAACCATCTCCGCTCTGAAGTTTTGCAGTGGGCTCATGCCTCCCTCCCTTCTGGACACCCAGGAACTACCAGGACTTGCAAGCTTGTCCAGAGGAAGTTTTGGTGGCCCAAACTACAGGGCGACATCCGGGCCTTCGTCGCTGCTTGCCCCACCTGCGTCCAGAACAAGGAACCCAAGACCCACCCTCATGGCCTGCTGCTCCCACTGCCTATTCCGAGACGCCCTTGGTCCCACATTTCCTTGGATTTCGTCACAGGTCTACCTCTATCTCAAGGAAATATGGTAATTCTGGTGGTGGTGGACAGATTTTCTAAGACTTGTCGCCTCTTACCTTTGCCTAAGCTCCCCATTGCTAACCAAACTGCAGAACTGTTACCACGGGTTCCCGCAGATATGGTTTCTCACCGAGGCCCACAGTTCATGTCACAGATCTGGAAGGCGTTTGGCCTACTCTTTGGATCCTCTATCAGCCTGTCTTCCGGCTTCCACCCCCAGTCCAATGGCCAGACTGAGAGAGTCAACCAAGACATTGAGAGGACTCTAAGATGCCTGGTCTCCGATAACCACACTAGGAACCCTGCCCCAGTACCTCGTATCATTGATGGCCAACCAGCATACACTGTCCGTAGACTGCTGAACTCTCGCCGGGTCCAGGGACAATCCAATATCTGGTGGACTGGGAGGGCTATGGCCTGGAGGAGCGGACCTGGGTTCAACTATTGGGGAGTTAGCTCAGTGGTAGAACACCCAACACCTGTGCACTACAGACCCGGGTTTGCCTACGGCAGCCTCATCACATAATCTTGACCAACCATTCTTGAAATTTTGGTGTTTCATAGTTCAAGCAGAAGGGAGCTGCACTTGTATGACTAGATTATAGTTGCACGGAGGTGCTACAAATATGGCTACAGAGTTACCTGATTTGCCTTAAAGAGGCTTGTTTAAATCCTAGGCAACATCATAAATGTCGACTCAGGCCGGGGCAACATCCAGCCTACCTACCTGAGTGGTGGCCTCCACAAGGGATCAGGATGAATGAATTGGATATGGGAGTCAACTCCGGCACGAGCTCTGCCCTCTCCGGAACTACTATCGCCAAGGCTACAGGCACCACCTCCCTCCATGGTTTGAGGAGGTTGAGGTGGTAGACGTGCCCCTCCCCTATCCATTCACCTAACCTCATAATTGATATCTCCAACTCGTCTTTTTTAGCATCTTCTTGTACAAACTTATGAATCATGTTTTTCAAGGTCTTATTAAATCATTCGACCAACCCGTCGATTTGCAGGTGATAAATACTGGTGCGAATCGATTCAGTGTCTAATAATTTGTAGAGTTAGCGAAGTGTACATAACATGAATGCTGTGTCTTGATCAGTGAGGATTTCCTTTGGAATCCCCACTTGGGAGATCATTTTGAAGTGTGTCTCCGCAACACTACATGCTGAGATGTTGCGTAGAGGCACTGCTTCTGGATATCGCGTTGCATAGTCCACCAGAACTAATACAAAGCAATGGCCACGTGCAGTCTGCTCTAATGGCCCGACGAGGTCCTTGCCAATTCTTTCGAAGGGAACCTTGATCAATGGCAGAGGGCGCATTGGTTCTTTTGGGGTGGCAGCTGGATTCACCAACTAACGTTCACGGCATGCCACGAACCATTTGTGTATGTCGCCGTGAATGCTTGGCCAAAAGAAATGTGCCATTATACAGTTCAAAGTCTTTTCATGAACTAGGTGACCAGCCATTGGGTTATAGTGAGCCGTCTGGAAGAGTGTTTCCCGACGGCTCTTTGGTATGAGTGTCCTGCGTCACTCGATACAACCTCTCTTTAATAGAAAAGTACGGATATGTGAATGCAAACTTAGGCTGGAGCTATTAGCCATCAATTACTTTCACTAAGTCAAAGGCGTGCTTGAGGGACTCGTCACGCGACTGCTCCAAAGGGAAATCCCCCTCAGGGAAGACCCTGAGTATGGGAGTTCCCTTGTCTACGTCCTCGTGATGCAGAACAGACATCGACAGCCTTGGCACTGCCTCTCCAGCCATAGCACTGCACGACACACATCGTGACACCACTTTGCAGGACCCATCCACAAACAGTGCCCTCAATACATTTTTAAAGTCGGGCCAATTAGTTCCCAGAATTAGTGGATTGGTGAGGCGGGAATTAACCGCAGCCTCAATTCTATGCCATTTCCCCCTGAATCGTATATTAATGGTAACCACTGGATACTTGTGAATGTCACCATGCACACACCTCACCCTCACCCATTTATTCTTATCCAATACCCCGCCTTGCACCAAGTGTTGGTGGATAGAGGTTTGGGAACAACCAAAATCTACCAAAGCTTGATGTGTATCCCCTTTTACCTTTACCGGTATCCAATATTCACAAGTCCGATCAGGGGCAGCCAGCAGAGCATCAGGGATCCGGATCAGTGTCCCCACCTCCATCACCAGACATTGATCCTGGCAGTTCCTGGATTCCCTGCAGCCCGGACAGACTGGCCCAGGCTTTCCTCTCACACTTATTGGAAACGTTGTTCCAGCTCCAGGCATAACTCCAAGAGGGCTCCGTGTTGGTCTTGCTGGATGCTGGCGATGTACTTGATAACTTCGCCAGGCGGTGTAGACTCCATAACTGTGTTATCCTCCAAATCCCGGGTTTCGGCACCACTGTAACATGTTTCTAAGTTTGTAGGCAATGGAGGGGTCAGGATTCAAATTTGAGTATTTCAGGTCTCTCTCCACCATTACTATAATTAGAGATAGGAGTTAGAGTACTCACAACCAAGGTGACGAGCCTTTCCACTCTCCCTCTCCCGCAGACCGACACATGACCACGTCCCCCATGCCACAGCCCTTTATCTTCTTATGAGTTCCCATGCAGAGGCTCAAACTGTCACAGTTGACCCAGAGGCCTGTCATGAGCTGAGACTGTTTCCGTGTGATTCTGCCCTCCAAACCTTATTGTGGGACTCACTCTTTCCACACGTCTGGAAACTAGGAATCTTCACTGCCAGCTTACTTTGAGTCAGCACCACTGTGTGGAATGTATCAGACAGTTTTTTTTTTCCAGCTGAAATTGAAAGCCCAAATGTTTGTGTAAGTGTGTTTATGTGAAGATTTTGACTTCCCCTTGGCATTCTTTGGCAGTGTGCAAGCAAACTGTGTGGTGTGATGGATGTGAGAAAAATATTTGTCAATCTTAACCTTATTTACTTTTGTGCATGTGTATAAGTATCTCACAAACTGGCCTCAGGGCTCGTGGATCAGGGCCAGATGATAAACTGCAGGTGCTTGATCCACCAATCGGGTAACAATGGTAGTTCTGGCCCATAATGCTTTGCTTTAAGCCCAAAGGGCCTTGTTGGAGTGTTCTGTCTGCAGGCCATTTCTCACTATTAACTGTCTGACACACACGCACGCTTGTACATGTCACACTTGGAAAACTCGATGCCCACACAGCTTATATACACACACTTACACAACCTCTGTTTCACTCTTGCCACTCAAGTGCCTCTCTGTTATGTCAAGTGCCCCTGACACAATCTTTCTTCACAAAGTCTTGTGCAGTCTTTGCTGCAGGGTACAACATATAATCATTGCCAACTGACTGTCCATATATTTACATATTAAATCTGATCCTAAATCATGCCACACTATTAGACATAATCATTGATCTGATAAATCTGTTATCTTTCAACAACAGCGATCAAGATCTTACTTTATATGACAACCAGTGTGAGTATCACTGTCTCTTCCACAGTCACTTGTCTATGCAACAATGAATATTTACAACTATAAGTCCTCCTGTCATATGTGAAAGGTTAGATGGTTTTAATGGGTTGAGTTTGCAAAAAAGTTTTGATTCTGTATATTGTGCAAAATACTTTTGCACAATACTGTACGAATTAAGATGTTTCACTAAAACATTTGTCTTAAGGTGGTTATTTTATATCTTCTACTTTAGTGTGTCAATATGAAATATCAGTTTTAGATTTCCTAATGTTCCTTTTGCAAATGGAGCAGAATATAAGTAGAACAAGGAATCCTAAAACACTTGGTATGGCCCCCGCAGAACATCATTGAGGATACATTATACATAAAAAGACAGAAGTTCACATAAAAGCTTGGAACATCCTATCTGCCAAGAAAGAGAATTGGCACTATTTAAAAGGCAGAGGGTAGTCACAAAAAATAGTGATGTAGTTTTTGGTTTAATGTTAACTGCACTGTGTAAATATATATGTCGGTATTAATGGGTAAATAAATCTAATAATACATATAATTCATCAGATCATATTAGCCCCATTTAATCATCGTTACATTGGCTACCTGTTAAATTCCGTATTAATTTTAAAATTCTGTTAACTACATACAAAGCTTTGAATGGTCTAGCTCTGCAGTATTTAAGTGATCTTCTACCACGCTATATTCCATCACGTTCATTACAATCACAAAATTCTGGCCTGTTAATAGTTCCTAGAATATCAAAATGCACAAAAGGAGGAAGATCCTTTTCATATTTGGCTCCTAAACTATGGAATAGTCTCCCTAACACTGTTCGAGATGCAGACACACTCTCTCAGTTTAAGTCTAGACTAAAGACTCATCTATTTAGCAAGGCATACACCTAATTTATCCTCCTACCCACAATTAGGCTGCTTTAGTTTAGTCTGCCGGAACCAGAAACATTGATCATGATTTATATCTCTGCAATAAATTGAATGGCATCTATGCTTATATTATTTAATTTGTTTCCCTGTCTCAACCTCGGGACTCCTATCCTGAGGTCACCAGAACCAGCTGGATCCAGCACCATTCACGCTTCGTGTTGGACTCCACTGCTACGTGTCTAATGATGACTAAATGCAGCCGGTGCCAGCCAAACATCACTTCAGTCTATTATGATGGGCTTTAGAGGATGAACTGATGCCAACTCTAACCATAAGACATGGGATACTTCATATGCCATTGTCTGAACCTTGGATTTAGGATGGACCACACTGAACCTCACCGAAATTACCAGCCAGGTTGAACTACAATGCACCTCACTGATCTCTGCCTGCATCACCTCAGTCTATTGATCGGCTACGATCTTGAAATGGAATGCACAAACAATTGCCAACAAAACCCTTCATCAGCCAATTAACAAGGACAATTGCACCTATGTGAACTTCTGCAGTTAATCCAGGATGGACTTCAAAGACATTAGTCATTAATCTTACAGTTCAAACAAAATAGATGTTTAAACACTGACCCTTAACAATTAGTTTAATAATTTTAAACAATGACTTGAACTATTCATATGTAATATTTACATTATATTCATGATGTTAGCCAGAGGGGAACTGACCTCCACAGTGAGTCTGGTTTCTCCCAGGGTTATTTTTCCTCCATAAATCAACATCTTATGGAGTTTTGTGTTCCTTGCCACAGCCGCCTTCGGCTTGCTCACTGGGGTTATTAATACAATTATTATTTAATTACTTATTTTTAAACACGATAAACAATCATATTTTATCTAATTACACAATGATGATTTATCAACATTATAGACATTAGTTTTATCATCTGTTAATGCATGGTCTTCTGTAAAGCTGCTTTGAAACGATGTGTGTTGTGATAGGCGCTATACAAATAAAATTGACTTGACTTGACTTGATATAATTAAATTCTATATATATTCATAAAAAAATTATAATAAAAAATATATATTTTTGTATATATTTTTATATCCAGTCTTGGGGTGGATTTGATTTGAAAGAGGTTAAAAATATATCCCATGTTTCATTAAAAGCTGATATATTGCTTGTTTTGTAAGCAGTTATTTTTTGTATTGAGATATATTCTGTGAGTAGATTAATCCAGTGAGTGATGTGACAAGAATTCCTGGATTTCCAGTTTTGAAAGATTTCTTTCTTAGCGACAGCTAGAGAAATGAGTAGCTGGTTTTTATATTTATTTTTTAGAGTAATTTGTGTAGTATCACCCAGTAGACATAGTGATGGGGACAATGGAATTCAGCACCTCAAGATCTGAGAAAGTTTTTTAGTTATTGCTGTCCAGAGGGAGTGAACTGGTTGGCAGGTCCAAGTGGCATGGAGGTAATTATCTGTGTTACCGAAAGTGCATTGTGATCAAATACCTGTATCGGCCAGTCCCATTTTAAACATTTTGTCTTGGTAATGTGTGTTCTGTGGATAGTTTTATATTGTATGAATTGCAAGTTTGTGTTGGTGGTCATTGAGAAAGTATTATTGAAGATTTGTGTCCAAATTTGGAAAGTTTGGAAAGACCGCTACATAATTTTCCCATTTTATAGTTTGGATTGTTATGGAAATATCTATGTTAAATATGAGTTTGAAAAGTTTGGAGATACATTTTTTTTTAATTTTGATATCTCATCACGTAATTTTGCTGGTTGTAGTGTTATTAGTAATGTTACAACTAAAGAATTTTAGATGTTGGTAGTAGAGGAACTGGTCTTTCCCAACCCCATACCTCTGGATTAGTGTATTAAATGATATGAGTTGGTTATTTTAGAATAGGTGGTGGTGGGTTATTCCGCTGTGCTGCCATGATGGAAAATAGACAGGGGCTTTATGCAGTTTGAAATCCGGATAGTGCCACATTGGTATGGTGCTAGTGATAATTTAGTGATTTTATTAACTTTCTACCAGGCTATGAGAGTTGAGGAGATTATAATATTCTTACAGTAATTTTATTTCTTGAAGGATGCTGGTAAGAAGGGAAGATCTACAAATGACATGGGTGTACACTGAGTTTGCTCTAGTTCTAGCCATGGGTTATTGAAGTTGTGCTTTCGGGTCCATTTGAATAAATATTGTAATTGATTTGGTGCTTCTGAGCCTCCTTGTGATTTCCTATTTTGTAATGTAGAGAATGAAATTCTAGGTTTTTGTTTTTCCATTAATATTGAGTGGTTAGTGAATCTAACGTTTTGAACCATTTGTCAGTAGGAGTGATGGGAAGCATTGAGAAAAGGTAATTAATCTGAGGTAATATTTTCATTTTAACTGAGGCAATACGTCCAATGAGAGTGAGTGGAAGTGTGGTCCATCGTTTAAAGTCATCTTCTAGTTTATTTAACAGAGAGGTGTAGTTGAGGTCGAAGAGATCTGACATCTTATGTGAAATGTTAATGCCCAAATATTTTATATTACCAGTGTGAAGTGGGAAGGAGTCAAGGGCTGCAGAATCCCAAGCATCTATAGATAGTGGTATTATAGTTGACTTGTTCCAATTTATTGAGTAAGTAAGTATAATAATAAATCATCTGCATAAAGACTAATTTTATGTTGTGAATTGGTATCCTGGATTCTTATTGTTTTGTCGTATTGCTGCAGCGAGTGATTCGATAAAAATAGCAAATAGGGATGGTGAGAGTGGGCATCCTTGTCTAGTTCCCTGATGAAGAGTGAAGCTAGGTGAAGTGACCTGGTTTGTGATTACTGTGGCTCAAGTTGAGGTGTACAGTGTTTTAATCCAATGGATAAACAAATCTCCAAAACCAATTTTGCACAGGGTGCTAAAAAGAAAAGTCCAGTTGACTTTGTCAAATGCTTTTTCGGCATCTAATGATACAATTATGGTTTTGTCTTGTTTCTGTTGTGATATATTGATTAAGTTAAAAAGTCTTCAGCAAAGCTGATGCTCTTTCCCATCGTCATGATCCTCCTCACAACATACCTCAAAATTAGTCCATAGGCCTACTACCACCTTCTGTCATCAACGCACCCATAAGCTGGGACATCATGGAAGAAATTTAAAGAGCACAACAAACAGCCCCTGAACCACCAGAATGCCCCCCAACAAAACATTATGTACCACGCACTCTACGCCAAAGAATGATCAATGGATCCATACCTCCCTTAGCACTGGACACCTTGGCATCCAAAGGACAATATCCTTGGTACATAACTCATTCTGGTGACCTTCACTCATTAATGATGTCACTGCAAATATTAAGGCATGTCAAGTTTGTGCACAGTTTAAAACCCCCAGAGAACTGCCAGCCGGCCTTCTATAACCACTGCATATCCCTCAGTGACCCTGGTCCCACCTGCCCGTCGACTTCATCACCGATTTGCCAAACTCCAATGAGTATACCACCATATTTGTTATCATTGATCGATTCTAAAAGTCATGCAAAGGGGCATGAAAGGTCTACACACTGTTATGGAGACCGCTAACACACTTTTCCATCAAGTTTTCAGGATCTATGGCCTGCCAGAAGACAGACCCCAGGTCACCTACAGAGTCTGGCAGGCCTTCTGCAAGCAGCTAGATATCAACGTCAGCCTAATGTCTGGATATTATCCTCAAGCAAACGGACAGGTGGAGTGACTTCCTTCCATGGGCGGAATATGCCCAGAACTCCCTCACTCACTCATCTACTGGACTCATTCCCTTCCAATGTGTGCTGGGCTACCAATCTCCAATGTTCCCTTGGTCAGGTGAACCCTCTACGGTGCCAGTGGTGGATGACTGGATCAGGCAGAGCGAGCAGGTGTGGGACAGTGTGCATGTCAGACTGCAGCGGGCCATCCGGGCCCAACAGATCCAATCGGAGGTGTCCCCACCTCAACTATCAGCCTGGTCAGAGGGTCTAGATATGCACACGGGACCTCAAGTTGCAGCTACCCTGCAGAAGCTCAGCCCCAGGTACGTTGGACTGTTCAGAATTATTTGAGAGATGAATCCTGTAATATACAGGTTGGAGCTGCCTTCTAACTACCACATCTCTCCTGCTTACATGGTCAAAGAAATCATGGACTCTCGTCATCGAGGGGGCCAGATGCAGTACGAGGGGGCCAGATGCAGAGGGGTTCTGTAATGAATGAGGCTGGTATCCATTCAGCCGACCACCAGAGGGAGCCCTCTCCCGAATACTAGCCATGAACTGTTTTTTCTATGTTTACTTCCTGTTAGCATTGTATAAATAGCCATGCCTTACTATAAATACTTTGCGAAGCATTGTCATTTCACTGCCTTACCAAGCGTTTTTCATTACCTTAATGACTAATAATACTTTTAAAAATGCATTATAAATCACCGATATGAGGTTATGTATTAAAATGATGACTTTCGCAAAACTTTAACCATTTTACCTCACGTGTTATAAATATTTAATAACACTTATTCAGCATTAGTAACATGCCCATAGCCAGTCTAGTGGAAGAGCCTTTTTCTTTTTTAAAGTGGACCATTTTGCAGTTTTCCCCCTCATTTTGACTTTAATCATGAGGTTGAAATACTTCATTTTGGTGACCGTTTATGCACTATTTTGTGCTGGATTAGCTTGTCTGCAGGTTATCTTAACGAGCACGCTTTTTGATGCACTGAAAATATTTACTACAATGTTGTCAACTTGCTTGCCAAGTATAACAACCGTTTCCTGTTTGGCAGTATTTTTTAACATATGTTCAATATTCTGCGACAATGACAATGCTGCATGATTTCTCTTCCGTCTCTCATGCTCTTTCCGCGCCATACTAACCATCCAGCTGAATGTCCTTTGCCTCACTGATTTAGCGCAATAAAATTTGACGTTCAAAATTCGGTTTCACAGATTTAAGGGACCGTCTGAAAACTCCACTCACTACGCTAAAATATAGGAGATGTCCACTCATTCATTCAATTCACGTGCAAGTTATACATGAAAAAAAAAAAAAAACGGTAAAATTTATTTTCACATTCAGAATGTTCTTATAACTTCCCAGAGTACAGACAGACATACTACAGGTGAGATTATTACAATATGATAAATTCTATAATTACAGTAATCAATTTTAGAGGATAGAAGGACTTACTACTTAATCACAAAAAAATCTATAAAAAATAAATAAATAAAATACTGCAGCCTTTAAAAAAGCCTTTAGATTCACCAAAATATAATTTTGAGTAACAATAGGCCTACACATAAAGTTCTGTATGGTTCATTGGTCATCAGGCATTATTATATGATATATGCTGTTTATGAGCATGAAGACATGAAAAATGTTTTGCAGAGGAGTTCTATCACCACTTGGAGCAGCACCATTCTTTTGACATCAGTGTGACAAAGAAAGTGACAACACAAGTTAGTCAAGACATTACAGTTATTAAACTAAAAATGGACTGTACCAAAATGACATTATGAATCTTTTTAATCTTACTTTGATCATCTATTTTTGCTGCATTGCGACATATGGGGGGGTTTATCTGACGGCCATTAAAACACACACACACACACACACACACACACACACACACACACACACACACACACACACACACACACACACACACACACACACACACACACATATGTTGTGTTTCCATGTTTTATGGGGACTTTCCATAGACATAATGGTTTTTATACTGTACAAACTTTATATTATATCCCCTAAACCTAACCCTACCCCTAAACCTAACCCTCACAGAAAACTTTCTGCATTTTTACATTTTCAAAAAACATAATTTAGTATGATTTATAAGCTGTTTTCCTCATGGGGACCGACAAAATGTCCCCACAAGGTCAAACATTTTGGGTTTTACTATCCTTATGGGGACATTTGGTCCCCACAAAGTGATAAATACACGCTCACACACACACACACACACACACACACACACACACACACACACACACACACACACACACACACACACACACACACACACACAGCATTTGATGGGGCCATATTGTCCTTAAAAATATACCATAACATAAGGAATATATAACGCTTTCTTGCACAACATATGATCTCTTGTTTCTAAACAGCACACATGTGTGTAACACGAGAGAGTGCTAGGAAGCGGGTGTCGCAAAACTCCTAAAGGGGCCCCGTCCAATTCACAACCAGAGTTAAATTAAATGACATTTCTCCACTTGGTTACATGTGGAACACAAAATTAGATGTTTTACTGTGATGAATATCACAAGCCATCTTCACAATACAATAGCAGTTTATAGTGACTTACTTTGAGAGTAGTTCATATGACTTGTGCATCATAATGTATTACAAGTCAACTGGAGACATACGGTAGGTTTTAGTGAAAAACTAAATTTACATTTAAATTTTTAGTGACAATCTTGACATTCATTGCATGGTCATTGGTGCATGAGAAAAGCTGCTCACAAAAGAGGGAAAATTATACCAATTTATGGGTGAGGAAATTCTGAAACAATTTTTGGGTGAGTCATTCCGTAAAGTTCTGTTGAATGTCATTTTTGTGTTTGTGATTGCAAGTGTTTTGTGTCAGCGAGTGTGTCTTCTGTTGCATGACTGCTCTCATCTACTTAACTGTCAAATTGCATGCTAGCCAAAACAAATGCAAACTGGATAGGTGTTTATCAAAAGCATGAGTTGATATAGTTATTCCAGATATACCTACACCTACATCTGTGTGCATATGTGAGTGGGTAGGCTGCCTGTTTGTGTGCCTTTGAAGTGAAAGATTAAATATGTGAGCATTTCTGCCACATTAGGGCCCATTACGGACTGTGGGTATGTGTGTGTTTGTGGTTTTATGGTTTGTGCTGGCAGTGTAAGTGTTTGGTGGTATATGTGAAGGTCTTAAAGAATGTGCATGTTTGGCTTCATATGTGTGCAAATGTGCGGGTGGGTTTTGAGAGGAGAGAGACAGCTGCCTTTTACTGCCCCAGGGGGTAATAAAGGAGGAAGGAGAGGTAGTTATTTGGGGTCTTTTATAGGGGCAGGCAGTAGAGAGGGGCTGCTTTTATTAGGGTCACACAGTAACCAACTACAGCTGCAGGCATCACCCCTAAACCTCTCCACATTCCACCTTCACCTCTATTCTCCTTTTGTCTTTCTGTAGTTGTATGTGGCTGTAAATGTGTGTGCATATACTTCATTATTTATTTATAGATGTATATTTGTTTATTGTCTGTCTGTGGATGTATCTGCATTTACCCTAAGCTATACTGTGTGTACGTACTTTGCTTGTGGGTAATCAATGTGCATATGGGAGTGGGCGTCAGTCTTCATGTCTTTCCCTGAGTTTCCAGTCTCTCTTATGATCCTGCTACTTGTTAAGCACATCTGCTGTCAATCATCTTCACCTTGTAATCCTAAAGGTATTTCCTCTATGAACTGGACAGTTGGCTTCTTTGCCTGGCTCTGTTTGATTTAACAGCTTTATCCCATTGGCTAATTCTAGCATCTATAAAAATGACCCTCAGTCCTCACTTTTCTGCACGTATACTTTCATGTCTACTCTATCAGCACAGCACCAGAAATGTCAAAGGGATATTAATATAAAAATGTAAATTCTGTCATCATTTTACTAATCCATTTCTTAATTGAACACAAAGATGTACACTGCTGTTAAAAGTTTAGGGTCACTTGACTGAAATGTTTTTCATGATCTTAAAAACCTTTTGATCTGAAGGCATGGATGCAATGTTTCAACTGTGTTTTTTTAGACAAAAATATAATTGTGCCAACATATTAATTGATTTCATTACAAAACTAAAACTGTATTTTAAAAAAAAGTTTTTTGAAATGGATGACTTGGACCGAATAATAAGGAAAAGCAGATGGGAACTCTTTCAATACTGTTTAAAATGCATGCCAGGGTGACGCATCAAGATGTTGGTTCAGAAAATGTCAAGAGTACATGTCTGCAAATTCTAGGCAAAGGGTGACTGCTTTGAAGATTCTAAAATATAATATAGTTTTATTTATTTGGGATTTTTATAGTCACAACAAAATTCCCATTTCCATTTCTGTTATTATATTGTTTAGATGACTTTACTAGTATTCTAAAATGTGAAAAAAAAAAATAATAATAATAATACAAATAAACATAAATAAAATAAAGAATTATTAAGTGACCAGTAGATTATAGCAGAATGTACTGCTGGTCCTTTCCATACATTAACAGTGGATGGTAACTACGACATTCATTCTCTAAAAAGCACTATTAAAGAATAATACAAGTCGACTGTAAGAAAAGAATTGTACTCCAAGTCTTCTGAAGCCATACAATAGCTTTGAGGTGAAGATTTTCAGCCTGCTCCACACACAAAGCTATCATATGGCTTAGAAAGTACAGCATGAGTCATATGGACTTCTTTTATGGTGTTTTTATGTCCTTTTTGGAGCTCAACAGCCATGGTCACCAACTATTTTTATTACATGAAAAAGGGCTTCTTGGACATCTTCTAATATGAGAAACATGAGTGTTTGTAAATGATGGCAGGATTTTCATTCTTGGAAAAAACGATTCTATTAATGTTTTTGCTGGAAGATCAGCTTATTGCGGAAACTTCTTTGATGACTATTGGGGGTTTTCCACTCATTTCTACATTAAAAATGCATGTACATTTAACTCATTTATCATTCTAACCTAAAGTGAAGAAGGGAGATTCATTATTTCCAAACTAATTTAGAGGAATCAGAGACACATAAAGAGTCATAGTGATGGGAAAGAGGTGAGAGAGAGAGAGAGAGAGAGAGATGGAAAAATTAAGAGGGATAAATAAAGGGGTAGAGAGGGACGTACAAGTTATTCTAGTTACAGGCAGCTGACAAAAATACTAAAATAAGAAACCCACCAGTGTGTCTATGTGAGAAAAGTGAGTGGGAGAGAGGAGACAGGAGGGTAGATTTGTTAAAAAGGTCAAGGCAATTTCATATCATACAGTAATATTTAAAGGTTTAGAGTCAAGTTTTCCATGTTTAAATACTTTCTCCCAGCTTAATATGCAGAGACAACTATAATTAAGCCTTTCAAAGGCTGAAAAGTGTAAACGGTGCACTCTGTGGCATTATCAAAACATTGCTCTATTTGATGAGCATTCCGACCATCCCAACACAGCAACACTGGCTCAACCAAAAGCAGATTGGAGTAAGTGTCAAGAAATCTGTTTGAGAACAGTCGTTATTTTTGCAAAATACATTTGGTGCCGCAAGTGGCACAAAAATTACACACTTCACTTTTACATATACAGTCAACTGACATTCATTCCATTGACATCATGCATCCACCAGTAAATTATGTGGGATCAATGCTATTGAATTACAATGATAAAAACACATGGTCTTGGAATTAACCTTTATTATTCATGCACAGTTATGAGTAATGACCTCTGAATTTGTTTATATAAAAGACAAAATGAAAAGAGATTCGGAAACCTGAGATTCAAGTTTTATATACAAAACATTAGAGATGGAAAGGGGTGGAGTTTGAGATTTAGGGGACAATAATCACAATTGATAAGATTAAAAAAGACTGACTGACCAAACTACATAAAAAACATGTTGAGACCGCATATCATACATAGACACTCCCATTGTTACTGATATTTAAAAAAAGTTTTTTTTCAGTGGGTAACTATGATTATGACAGACTGGCTTACCAAAGGCAGGCTTCCAGGCATTAGATTTAGCTCTGACCCTGTATTAAAAGCAAATATATTTGCAAATCAACCATTAAAAGTGCTTTTAAACTGAATTATTTGCTTACTGACCAGTCAGCAACACCCCCCCCCCACCACACACTCTATACAATAAGGATCCATTCGTTAACATTAGTTAATGCAGTGGGAATTATGAACTAACAATTGAACAACATAATATTATAGCATTTAGCAATCTTTGTTCATGTTAGTTTATAAAAATACATTGTTATTTCATGTAACTAGTTCATAGTGCATTAACTAATACAACTTTTCATTTGAAAAAATTTATTGGTATATGTTGAAATTACCATTGAAAAAGACTAATATACGCTGTAAAATTATTGTTCATTGTTAGTTCATGTTAACTAATGTTGTTAACTAATTTTAACAAATGAAACCTGAAAAGTGTTACCAAAAAAATCCCATAGAGTCAAACTTGCTTTCTGGACAACGGGAGTGAAATCAAAAGATAATTTGCATGGCTCTCTGATGTATTATTCAAATACATTGTCAACCAAAAAAGCATGAAAGAAGATATTATGGATAAAGGAAATGGATGCTATGAAATCACTGTCATCGTGGTTAATGAGGAGAGTGAGTGATCTGTAGGAATTTCTTCCTTTTTCCTCATACATTCACTCTCGGACATAAACTCTTGTACACACCACATCGTCTGCCGTCATGGTCTGCCAAAAAAAGCAGGAAAAAGACTTTTAACAGGAAGAATATGATCAACGAATTATGCTTATGTGATTCAACAAGGCTGACAATTTAAATGTACAACACATAATGACTGGAATATATCACATTCCAAAAAATTGGAATGTCTTACCAGAATCAGTTCACCATCATTGGTTATCTCCCTAGTCCATGAGGTTTTTGGACCCTCACCCTTCTGCAAAGTCTGCTCACAACTAATCTTGCTGTCTGATTCCCAGCGAGGAATGCTCTGAGAGAGACAGAAACAGACAAATACTGTATATTAAGTTAAAAAACAGAGCATGCATTTTAAGAGTTTTACATTTACATTGGAGCACGAATGAGTCTTTTCTTTGTCAGTTTTTGTGTGTGTGTGACTGTGAGACGGAAAGAGTGAGAAACGGATCTGTGCCATGAGAATGGGAGTTACAAAGATGAAGGTTGAAGGAATGGGTGTGTATCCAGTTTGATCGTTCCTCTGAGATGTAGGGTGTGATTGAGTCCACATTAGAGATCAGGATTGATTAGACACAAATCTTAGAGGTTTTAGAAAGATTTGAAAAAGGAAAACATGGTGGGAATTGGTGCATAACACATCCTTGGACTTTTTTTTATCAACATCAATATTTTTGGTGAAAGGGAAGTTCAACCAAAAATGAAAATTCCCAATCATTCACTCATTCTCATACTGTTTTAAACCTGAATGCTTTCTTCTGTGGAACACAAAAGGAGATGTTAGGGAGAATGTTAACCTCAGTCACCATTCACTTTCATTGCAACTTTTTTCCCACACAATTAAAGTGAATGGTGACTGAGGCTCTCGTTCTGCCTAACATCTCCTTTTGTGTTCCACAGAAGAATGAAAGTCATATGGGTTTGGAACAACATGACTGAATGATGACATTTTTGGGTGAACCATCCCTTTAATTTTATAAGAGAAAGTGTATATTTTAGGTCCTGAGACTTAGGTCCTGTTTTTCACTATTATAATTAAAATAATTATAATTTATCATCCCACACTGCATGAGTATTTAATTTCAGCTACCCGTAGACAGACAGAAATTTAGTATAAATGAAATGCATTTTGTCTTTATGTGTTTCTGTACCGTGCAGGGTCGTCCATCCACAGTGGCCTCATTAAACTCCTGTCCCACAGTGAAGGTGACATGGGTGGTCCTAACAGAGGTGGAGGTTTTGATAGACAGTGTTTCTCCATCCTGCGTAATCTCAACGGATGGCTTTGATGCTGCTGCAACCGCAATTTTACGCAGCATCACGTTCACACCTGAAAAAACACACATGAACATACAGTCACAATAATGCACTCAGAATGATCTCCTGAAGCATAGTTAGTAAGATGGTGACTGAGTACTGTGTTACACCAGCATCCATTGAGGTTAAGGCGAGATCCAGATTTATAGAGTTTAAAGACAGGGAAACTCATTTCTTTATAATCCCCATGTCCAGTGGTTGGACAGATCAGGGGAGAGAGTTAAGGCTGGCTGCGTTCCACACATCTGTGCTCTCCACCAGCACTGTTTCATGACATCACCATTAATACCACAGAGGAAACTCATCTGACAAACTGGAGCAGCCAGAAAAATAAAAGGCATTATAATAAACACATGCTATCAATATTTTAAATAGTCTCAGGCTATGCACACAAACTTAGCCTTCAACACATACATACACTTCAATGCATGGTTCAGAGAAAAATAACTACTCTTAAATATAACATTCCTCCAATATTAGATTGTAAGTTATTCAGGCAGGCTAATTGAAGGGATAGTTCACCCAAAAATGAAAATTCTCTAATTATTTACCCTCCCTAATGTCATTCCAGATGTATATGACTTTCATTCTTCTGCAGAACAAAAAACAAAGATGTTTAGAAGAATATTTCAGCACTGTAAATCCATACAATGCAAGTGAATTGGTTCCAAGTACATAAAGGCAGCATAAAAGTAATCCATAAGACTCCAGAGGTTCAGTCCATGTCTTCAGAATTGATATGATAAGTGTGACTCCTTTTTTACTACCAATCTCCACTTAAACTTTCACATTCTTATTTTGTTTTTGGCAATTTGCATTCTTTGTGCATATCGCCACCTACTGGACAGGGAGGAGATTTTATAGTAAAAAAGGATATAAATATTGATCTGTTTCTAATCCACAACTATCATATTACTTCTGGAGACATGGATTTTACCACTGGAGTCATATGGATTACTTTTATTCTGCCTTTATGTGATTTTTGAACTTCAAAATTTTGGTCACCATTCACTTGCATACAGTGCTTGGTCAGCTACAGAGCTGAAATATTATTGTAAAAATCTTAATTTGTGTTCTGCAGGAGAAACAAAGTCATACACATCAGGGATGGCATGAGGGTGAGTACATGATGAGAGAATTTTCATTTTTGGGTGAACAAACCAACAAACCCTTTAATTACTTAATTACCTTTAAAACAGAGTTTTGCTAATTGCAAATATTCTCACAAATATAATGAAATAAAAACCAACTTGTGAGGACATTTAAAGTTCTTCTGACCATTTGAAATGCTTTTTTCAAATTATGCTTTGATTTAAATCTATTAAAGGAATAATTCATATGAAATACAAGTTAAGTTAAATCAACAGCATTTGTAGCATAATTTCAATTACCACAGAAAATATTTTCAACTTGACCTTGTTTATTTAAAAGAAATCATAGTTACAGTAAGGCTCTCACAGTGAAGATGAATGGGGCCAATTCATAAACACTTAAACACATGTTGTTTCAAAATTATACCTAAAAGACATTAACATTATAAAAGTCAATATGATTTGAGTGTGATAAAATTTCTTACACACTTTACCAGCATTCCAATGTCATAGCAACAAAGTTGTAATATTCTATATAACTTTACACTGATTAGGTTAGTATACTGATTTTATCACACTAAAAGTTCTGTTAACACATATAATGTTTAAGTTTTTTCAATAAAGGAGAAACAAGTTGAAAATTGTTTTTGTGGTAATCAGCGTTATGCCACAAATGCTGTTGATTGACCATAACTTGTAATTAACCTAGAACATTTAATGTAAATTTCTGACAAATTGAGGATTATGGAAAAAGTAAATAAAAATGTGTTAGCATGAAAACCATTGCATCTATGAGAATTCCTCACTAATACAGCTTCTAATGTCTCTGTGTGTGGGTGGGGGTTTGAATGCAATGAGAGGGGGAAGTTATTCAAACAGCCACAGGGGATGCTGTAATCTATTATACCTTCCTAACAGGAAATGGATTGAGTTCATTGTAGAAGTAGGGAAGGGCAGAGGTAACAATGAAAGAAAGCATGTTGAAGGAGGACAAGAGAATTGACAAGAGAAGAAAAAAGGGCATGAACAGCAACCGAGAAATAGGAATCTAGATGTAAAGAGGCAAGAGGTGTGTGTGTGTGTGTGTGTGTGTGTGTGTGTGTGTGTGTGTGTGTGTGTGTGTGTGTGTGTGTGTGTGTGTGTGTGTGTGTGTGTGTGTGAGTGTGCCTCTGTGCATCGAATAGAATTTCACATCACTCACACATTCCCACCAGTCTCCAAGGGTAAATATATACACATGAAAGTAGACAAGATGGAGGCCAAAACGTAGACATACAAACAGGCAGACACGTCAACAAATTAACAATTACTCAAATTAAATTTTTATTCACAAATTAGGCCATTAACCGTTGGCACACACAAAACCACAACACTAAAATTGAGATAAACACAAGAAAGTGGAATTGAAATCTATTTGAAACACATCCACACATAAAAACTCTCACTTTGTAAAAGACATAGCTAATAAGGATGGCCAGGGCATTTTATCCTCTTGTCCAATCTAGCCCTGCCCCAGACCATATATAACTAACTGGGCAAAGATGTTCTGGCACACATAGACGATCAGGGTTAGTGTTGTAGGTCAGAGGTCAGAGGAAGCATTTCAGAATAGAGGGATGGAGATGAGGATGGGAGATGGAGGAGGGGGTTTGGTGACAGGTTTTGCCCATCTGCCCACAAAGTTTTGTAAAAGAAAGTTACATAGTGTAAAGCATGTATGCATGAATGTTAATGCATTTGTGTAAAACATGAAAGGGAGTCTGAAAGCTAATTTCTCAATCAATCTGACAGTCAGTCAATCACGCACATTCCTCACATACAGTCACTCAGTTTTTATGAGGATATTTGTCCTCAGAAGTGTTTATGTGACTACAGATCGTGTCTCCTGCACCTTTTGGTATTCATGTAATACATCATGTTCCCACACCATGGTAGAAACCGAAGACAGACACACACACACACACACACACACACACACACACACATCACTCACTCACTCACACACACACACACACACACACACACACACACACACACACACACACATGTTGTGTTTCCATGTTTTATGGGGACTTTCCATAGACATAATGGTTTTTATACTGTACAAACTTTATATTCTATCACCTAAACCTAACCCTACCCCTAAACCTAACCCTCACAGAAAACATTCTGCATTTTTACATTTTCAAAAACATAATTTAGTATGATTTATAAGCTGTTTTCCTCATGGGGACCGACAAAATGTCCCCACAAGGTCAAAAATTTCAGGTTTTACTATCCTTATGGGGACATTTGGTCCCCACAAAGTGATAAATACATGCTCCCACACACACACACACACACACACACACACACACACACACACACACACACACACACACACACACACACACACACACACATGTTGTGTTTCCATGTTTTATGGGGACTTTCCATAGACATAATGGTTTTATACTGTACAAACTTTATATTCTATCACCTAAACCTAACCCTACCCCTAAACCTAACCCTCACAGAAAACATTCTGCATTTTTACATTTTCAAAAAACATAATTTAGTATGATTTATAAGCTGTTTTCCTCATGGGGACCGACAAAATGTCCCCACAAAGTCAAAAATTTCGGGTTTTACTATCCTTATGGGGACATTTGGTCCCCACAAAGTGATAAATACATGCTCACACACACACACACACACACACACACACACACACACACACACACACACACACACACACACACACTTTTCTATTGTGCTCTCTCTCCGGCTTCTTTAACCTGTCTGCTTCATTTCATCATTATTTTTACCCATTCTTCCTTCTCTTGCTTCTTTTGTTCGACACAGACTGTTGAAGAGTGGTGTTTGGGTGGCAGCGGTGCCCTCATTAACTGGGACGTCAGTCAAACCGGCAACCCATTGACAAGCTCTGATCGTTCTGGCGTGAAAAAATGTAAATATTTAAACACGAATGTCCTATTTGGTTGAACACGACAGCTGGTGTATGACATGTCGACAGTAACACATTTTCAATTTACGCACGCGTTTATTGAAAAGTGACATATTTGTTTTGCGCGCGCCATGTCTTGAATTCCCGTCTCTCCAACACACACAAAATGTTGTAAACGACTGGACGATAGTATAGGCACTAGTCTAAACAAGTTTATATGTATAATATAGTTCAGGAAAAAGAAGCAAATCTTCTTTGATTTTATTTTTCAGGACTGAATGAGTGGGCTCGTGACTTTTTCTCAATTTCTCTTTAGGTTATTTAAATACCATGTGCGTGTCCAAGCCCTGTCCTATTATACCATCCAATCCTAAACACACACACACACACACACACACACACACACACACACACACACACACACACACACACACACACACGACAGAGAGAGAGAGAGAGAGCGATGACTTTGATGGACTGTAGCGCAAAGCCAGCACATTTAGATCTGATAAGAAGTCACATTTGCGCACTCTCCATACGCGAGCGTCTACAGCAGCGTCATTTATTATACGCACCCAATGCTTTGAGAAGCTCCTCGAAGTTCTCGGAACTTTTCATCTTCCAAGTGCCAGCAAAATCGGGAATTTTGCGATCCATCTTGCGTTCTCTCGCTCGTGGTAGTCCTTGAAACACCTGCAACTGTGATACCCAAAGCAGCGATCCCACTGATAAAGTCAAAGTGTGATTTTCCTCCTTTTTCTTCCTTTATATTGCTCTCTGTCTTCCACCGTTGACAAGACTAACTTTTTCCTCCCGTCTCAGACATTCATCAAAGCACGTCTTCAAAACGTTATATCTTGTGGTGAATAGGTTGAACAGAACATTTGGGCCAGTTATCATACTTGATCCGCAAGCGCACACGCCCCTTATTGGGCAAACCACGCCCTCTGTATTCCCTGTCAAATCAATGCACCAATGATTATTAGAGATAATGGGCGAGCCCCACCCATACCACGCCTCATTTAAACCACGAGCGCGTTCGAAGACGCCCATCGGAATACATTTTCCATCGAAATTTGGTGTGGGCAGGAGGATTTCTTTTTTCATGGGATTATTCGAGGTGTCTACACATTTTGTTTCTTAAAGTAAAATTAAAAAGATTGCTAGCGTTGTATTTATTTATTTTTCATTCAAATGTATATGAGTGAGCTCTCATCACACAACACTGTGTGATAGATGAACGAACTGTCAACAGCTAACTGTTGGATAAACAAATGTATAGGATGGCAGTCCTACACATGGATAAATCAAAACACCTTGCCACGCACATTTTAACAGCTCTGGTTATCCAAAGTACCGCCACACACTTCCAGCACCTGTAACTAGATCTGCCCCTGCTTTAGTTAAAGTCTTTCCCGTTTCACACTGAGGGAGGTACAAGGGTCTTCTTGCGGGTGGTGAAGAGAATGGTGCAGCCACAAAAGGTGACCTAGTAGAGGCCAGGAGGTTGAAGTGGAGTCCCAGAGAGTCTTTAGTCTCCCCCCCTGATGTCGAAGCGGAAGAAAGGAGTGGAGGACTGGGGCATATGGAGGGGGTTGGGGGCTCGGGAAAAGTTGGTGAGGCGAATTTTGGGTCTCTAATGAAGACGCGGGCCAGGGAGACTGGATGATGAATGTGAGTGGTACAAAGAAGTCGTTAACCATTTACTTTTGATGGATGGTCTCCGCGCCACAGCGAACGGGAAATTTAAATGCGCGGGTTACCCGGGTGACAGCCAGGACAGCGCTCGCTTCCCAGACACACGCACGCTCCAAATATTTGCTACGCACACACACACACACACACACACACACACACACACACACACACACACACACACACACACACACACACACACACACACTTAAGTTTTACGATGATTGGTTCTATATGTTAGACACAAATTGTTGTCGCATTGTAGGAGTTTTCTTTCAATTAACAGAAAGAAATGTTGCCCTCTGGGGTCGCGCAGCCGCTCCAGGGTTGTTGACAAAGCGCGCGCTTGTATTACAAGCACTTGACAGAGATAGCGCGAGGCGATGCGTGACATATCGCACACCTTGCCGATTGTGTTCACAAAATAGCTTCATGTCCATACTTGTTTTTCTTCGTACAACAACAGGCGATAGTCATCATTACACTCTTTTGTCTGCGTATCGCCGTCTAAATCTCCCGTTTTTCGGGATATACTGCTGTCTCTGCCTTTGTAGTTCTGTTTAGATATAAACTATTTGCTGCAGGGCAGTATGTAAAAGATTTATGCTATCTGCAGAATATCTAATATCCTACATTGCGCCAAGCAAAAACACTAATAAACTACGCAATTTTAATGGCCTGTTGTATTTTACTTGCTTACGAAACGCACATTGTACTTACAGTAAGTGTTTGTGGAAACAGGTAAAATGGGGAATTGATGTTTCCTGGTACACATTTACAATATCTTGCCTGTCCTGGGTGGCCCATGACACTAAACACTCTCTCACTCCTATCTCGTGTTCTCATCCCCCCGTTTCCCCCTTTTTCAACTTACTAGTTTTCATTCCCACCCACTTATCTTTTGTTCTTTTGTGCTTAGGTCATTTTTTATTACTTTGTTCAGGCCCGGTGAAAAGAGGATGAGTGAGAGAATGAGATCAAAGCCCAATGGGGAATGACAATGATGAAGAAAAGGAGGAGAGACAAAGAAAAGAAAGAGAGGGGGGAGAGAGAGAGAGACAGAAAGAGAGGAGAGAGAGAGAGAGAGAGAGAGAGAGAGAGAGAGAGAGAGATAGAGAGAGAGATAGAGAGTTGAGGAGAATAAGGAGAGATGCTTGGCAATGAGGGCATAAATATGTTTGTGCACTTTGAAAGAGGAATTTGGGTTTCATTTTACATTTCTCTCTCTTTCCCTCCCTCTCGTCCTCTCTCTCTTTCTGCCTCTCACTCCTCTTGCCAAGAACTCAGCAGGGTAAGTGATACTCCACTCTGGGGACTCACATAACCCCAAAACACATGCCACCAGCACATAGGTTTACACGCTTATACGCTTTGAATACCACACACAATTGCACACCATCTCATCCACAATGCTTCACTCACACAGTGACGGACAAATACAGATATCTGAAAAGTTACCACAAAGGGAATGTTTTCTTTTTTCAGCTTACTCACACAAACACACACACCCACATGTCTGATGAAGGGGTGAGTAATGGTGCAGATGAGCTTAAATTATTTTGGGTGAAGACTTAAATGTAGGTCATGCTTGGCTTTTTTACTGTGACTCATTACCACTTACAGTTTATCCATTAATACCACAGCTGAAACTTAACAAGAACCACATGATTCCTTCAATCAAGCTGTTTCTCTTTTCTCCCTCTAGATACATCATTTTCCCCGTCTCACTTTTCTCCCCATGTGGTGTTCATTCTGTTTTAGTTTCTCTTTTGCTCATTATCAAACTGTTCCACTTTCCATCTCCCCCTTTTCCTCCAATTTTGCACTTTACACACATACATAGACATGCATCCACAGTCTCACTATCTAATCATTCAGTCTATCTCCTACTTGTACAGTCAAATCAGACTGGGGTTGGAGTTACCTGTTATTGGCTGGCATCTTATCTCTAAAATCACTTCCTCATGTCCTCTCCATCCTGTTTCCATCTGAATTAAACTCTCAGAGACAAAGCAAACACACACATTTATTTACAGTTTTGATTTTGGCATTTTGATTATCTTGTAAATGTTGGTTTGTAAAGGTATCAATGGGCAAGGAGGAGGCGAGAACAGGCTTTTCAATGTAAATAATAGTTTTAATGAGAAACTTAAAACAAAGACACAAACACACACGACGGACATGTCTGTAAAGGATCTCTCTCTCCCGCACGATACTCTGCAGTCAGCCTTTAACCATCACAGATGCATAATTAGCCTCATACGGGACCGGGTGTGTATGATCACGACCTGGCCCCGCCCTCTGCCCTGCCACATGGTTGTTCAAATTTAAAGGAAAATTCCTGGGTTCAATACAAGTTAGGCTTAACTAACAGCATTTGTGGCTAAATGTTTGCTTCAAGATAGTGCAGCGTATGGCAGCTGTGCTGCGAGATCTGACCCAATATTGCAGTTTTTTGATTGTTTTGTTTACAGTTCTTTTGTTTTTCATCTTGGATGTTGTCTGCCTTGTTGTCTATGATAGACAAACATCTATTGAAGATCCAGCCCTTTGTCTGGGCAAACCCCGCTCACCATTTGGCAAATCTGACCACTCTTCTGTTCTCCTTCTGCCCGCTTACAGGCAGAAACTGAAACAGGAAGTACCCGACCCCTCAGAATGATCTAGTGCTGGCCAGGCCAATCAGATTCTATGCTAAAGGACTGTTTTGATCACGCGGACTGGGAAATGTTCTGGTCTGTCTCTGATGATGACATTGAGGTCTACGCTGATACCGTAACGTGTTTCATCAGGAAGTGCATAGATGATGTAGTGTCAACAAAAACAATACAGCTCTACCCTAACCAGAAACTGTGGATTAATAGCGATGTTCATGCGGCACTTAATGCTTGGACCTCTGCTTTTAATTCCGGTAATGTGGAGAAGCATAGACAAGCCAGTTATGCCCTCACCAAAACAGAGCAGCCAAACGCCAGTATAGGAACAAAATTGAAGGACACTTCAACAGCCCCGACTATAGAAGCATGTGGCAGGGAATTAATATCATCACAGACTTCAATGGGAATAAATACTCCTCCCTGAACACTGCTGCTTCTCTGCCGGATGAGCTTAATACTTTTATGCTTGTTTCGAGGGAAACAACACCACTCTTGAGCTCCTGCTTCCGAAGCTACACTCTCCATCACTCTCCATCTCTGAAGTGGATGTAACCAGATCCTATCCATAAAGCCACGGGTCCAGACAGCATTCCGGGCCATTCCGGCCATCAGAGCATGCGCAAACCAACTGGCTGGTGTTTTAATGGACATTTTCAACCATTCCCTCTCCTTGTCTGTGGTCCCCACATGCTTTAAAACGTCCACATTTGTGCCTGTATGAAAGCAATCCAAAATCACTTGCTTAAATGTCTGCCGTCCGGTTGCTCTGACCCCCATCATCAGCAAATGCTTTGAGAGGCTAATCAGAGATTACATCTGCTCTGTGCTCACTGGACTCACTGCAGTTTGCCTACCGCAACAACCGCTCCACTGATGATGCCATTGCATCTACAATACACACTGCTCGCTCCCAACTGGAAAAAAGGAACACATATGTGAGAATGCTGTTTGTAGACTACAGCTCAGCATTCAACACCATAGTGCCTTCCAGGCTTGATGAGAAACTCCGGGCTCTGGGCTTAAACAGCTCTCTGTGCAGGATCCTTGACTTCCTGTCAAGCAAACGACTGGTGGTTAAAATGGGCAGCAACATCTCCTCATCATTGACCCTCAACACTGGAGCCCCATAGCGCTGTGTTCTCAGCCCACTCCTGTATTCCCTATACACACATGACTGTGTGGCAACACACAGCTACAATGCCATCATTTCATTTGTTGATGATACAATGGTGGTAGGTCTGATCACTGATAATGTTGAAACAGCCTACAGAGAGGAGGAGCACACTCTGAAATGCTGGTGTCAGGAGTACAACCTCTCTCTCAACGTTAGTGAGAGACCAAGGAACCTGTGGTGGACTTCAGGAGAAAAGACAGAGAACACAGCCCTGTGACAATCAATGGAGCACCGGTGGAGAGAGTCAGCAGCTTCAAGTTCTTCGGTGTCCACATCACTGAGGAACTCACATGGTACGTCCACACTGAGGCATCATACTGTCATACTGCTATCTTGCTTGTAACTACACCCAAGACTTTCACCCACTGTTGCACTTGTGTATATAGTTGAGTGACAGTAAAGGGATTTGATTTTGATGTTGATTACAACAAAAACTATTATATTGACTTATCCTTTGTTTGATAATAATGAAAAAGCTCAGTATGGCAGTTTCTTTGATAGTGAATGGGGCCAGCCCATAAATGCTAAAATACTCATTGTGTCAAAAATAAAGCCACAAGATGTAAAAATGAATATGTTAATGTGGTTTTAGAGTGACAAAGTCACTTACTAAGCTTATCTGTGTAAAGTTACATCCAATACCAGGATTACAGGATTTTGTCTGCATGGCAGCAAAGTTGTAATATTGGATATAACTTTATACAGACAAGGTTAGTAAGCAACTTTATCACACTGAAATCTTGTTAACATGTATAATTTTTACTCTTGTGGCTATACTTTTGAAGCAGTGTATATTTTAATATGTGTGGACTGGCCCGGATGGGAGTGAGGTTTAGGGGGTGAGTGTAACGGTGGCCAGCTGATAGATAGCTGTGCAATGCTTATAAACCTCACTCTCCTGACCTCAAGAGGTGCACTAGCGACTGATGCTAGAGGCTGTAGCCTTTAGCCTCCTTGTTAGTGAGCCCGCCTCCCATATGAGACTCGAACGCTGGTTCGAGTCTCATATGGAGCGGGTAGAACAGCCCTGCTTGCTTAACAGTCCCGTACACAACTTTTGTCAAAGATAAATTGTATCAGTAAAGTTTGCATCCGTCTGCATCCAGTTCGTCTGTACTCGACTGAGCTTAGGGGCGGCGGAACTGATCACAGTGCGACACCTTCTGAACAATGATTGAATGATTGGAGGACGCTGTGTGCAGACCAGACTAGAAGTGGCACAATAAGACTAAGAAAAACATTTAACTAAAACAATTACAATGGCCTTTTTCACACTCATGGTGAATTCTCTTCCATGTTTTTTGTACTACAACCTGAACAGTTATATTGAGCTTCACTCATTTTGAACCAGGGATATTCCTCCTTTAAAGAGTGATTGTTTGCTACATGGTGGTTGTGGACCTCTGGTAAATCACGGTAACTCCAGCACTAAACTTGACCTGAACTTTGACTTGGTGTCCTATGACACCAATTATTTTCTATCATCTCTCTTCCCCTTGTTCTAAAAGTGTTACTTCAGAAACCAATTTACTAGAGAGATTGTTCTCATGCCTTAAGCTTTGTTTTGTTGCTTTGTTTGTTGACTGTGATCCAGAAGGCTGCATAAATGAACTATTTTAGCTAAATATCAGTCATCTGAGGCTGCTGTATGTGTATGTGTGTGTGTTGGTGATAAAACTGGCACTCTAAATGAATATGCTCAGTTCGTGCACATCAGGTATCTGGTTTTCTTTGCCAAAGCATTTGTTTCTTGTTTATTTTTCTCTGTTGGCGTTAGTCTAAAAATTGAGAGAGTCACAGAATCATATTAAGATTGAGAGAGTCGTGTTCATAATAAGAAATAACAAACAGATGATCATTAAACTTTTAAACATAATTGGAAATGTGTTATCAGTAGTGGAGGTGAGATGGGAAACAGGGAGCTCAAGGGACGGATTCAATTTTTTTTATTTTAAAATTAAAATTAAAACACAAATACACACATTTAAACAACACAAATAAAGGAGGTATGCCTGTGTGATAGGGACTGGAGCGGTCACAAGGAGAATCACACCAGAGAGAAGGAATGAGTTCCAAAAAGATGTTTAATCCATTAGAGGTGCAAAATGTGCAAATAAAAAGTGTTTAAAAGCAATAATAAAAACATGGTTACATTAAAAAGCCCTGTTTTTGGTACTAGCAGAAGTACCTACTCCCCTCCCTTAACTATTTAGGCTGGAGTACATTTGAACTCAAGCCGTGCTGGCATAACCTTGTCCATGTGCTCAAATACTTGTCGTCGTCATCCATCTTTTTTCATCTCCCTAAGTGGCAGCTGGTTTAAATACACAATTTTCCCACCTTTGTTAATCAAACCATTATTTTAAATAAAAATTAACCCTCGCCTCCCCATTCCTAAATACAAAATCTTTGAATAATTATTTTTTTATTTATTTTTTCATTTAATTCAAATGAGAGTTTAATGGGTAAAGGATAGGCAAGGAGGAGGCGGGAACCGGCAGGGAACCTGATCCTCAGGCACTCCACTGCCCTATGATGGACGACAGCCACTCCTCCCCTGGCGGACGGCAGTGAGTCCCCTGACCCCTGGTGGACGGAACAGCTCCTCTGACTCCCAGCGGCTGGCAGTGACTCTTCCATCCCCTGGCAGATGGCAGTGGTGAGGACTTCACAACAGCGCATCCCTCCTCCTTCCTGGGTTTCGGGACCAATGTAACGGATAAAGGATGGGCAAGGAAGAGGCGGGAACCAGCAGAACAGCCAACATAGCATATGATACATAAATTAACTTAAACAAACATAAACACACACACAGCAGCCACATGTCTCTCTCTCTCTCAAACTGGTGTCCCTGGCTCCTCTTTATCTGTCTCCCGCTGATTGGGCTGATTCAGTGTTGGGCATCCATCATTATGGCCTGGCACACCCTCCTCCTCGTCACAGAGAGTTAAACATATTCAATAGAATGGATAAAACATTGTCACAATAAAACCCCAATACATATTGTAAAATGCGAATAAAACAGAAAACAAGTCATTTAGACACATTTAAGTCCTGTGATGGAGACTGACTCGCAGGCTCCCCTTCACAGCATGTCAAAACCAATTGTCATTGGATCAATATGAATACTCAGTGACAAAACCATCAAAAAATATTTTTATTTGGTCACCATTCCAATTAAACAGACAGTGCACCTAAGTTTTTAGTGGAATAAAACAAAAGAAAGAAGAGCAGGAAGGAATGCTGGAATGAGAGAAAGATTTGAGGTAAAGATGCAATAAGCCACAGAAAGAGAGAGAGAAGGGGGGTGGGTGGGGGGTTGAAGAATGGTGAAGATAACAGTGTGACATTTAATTATCACATAGATCTCTCCCTCTCCCTCTTTGTCTCACTGGGAGGGGGATTTCTGAGTCTGATATTTTGGTAAGAGTGCCCCTGTGCCTTGATCTTGATCCAAAATGCTGTATAAATTATCTTTTCCACCCACATCATTCAACTGCTTTCAGTCATCTCAAGCCTGAGTGTGTGAAGGTTCACCAGAAGTGTTACCTATAGAAATTTGCACTTCACTAATCGCCACAGAGGGAAACGGTTGAACATCCATGTCCTAAAAAAATGGGAAAAGTGAAAGCAAGTATGAAACTCACTGAGATGATTAATAACAAGGATGAAAAGACTGCATCAAAAATTAGAGTAGGCCTATAACTTGATGAGAAGAAAGAAGAGAGAGAAGTGGGAAGAAATACAGGAGAATTTTCCCAGCATCTCACCTTTATGTCCAGGAGAATTTTCCCAGCATCTCACCTCTTATTTTAATTTCCCCATATTAAAGTTTCTTTAAAAACTTTCTAACACTCCACCCTTTTCTACCATTCCGCCACCCCCTGCTTTTCACTCTTCACTCATTCATTCAGTTCATTCTTCCCTCCTTTCTCTTCAAAACCAATTGTTACTTTTGCTCTGGATTGTGTGTGCATGGAATTGCCTAATGTCATATTTGTGTCATGACCTATTGCCTAATTTTAGTGCCAGCCTGCCAGAATTGAAAGGCTTGATTGAGTGCTTTTCAATCAATTCTCAGAGGTAATGCACTGGGCGCTCTGTTGGAGACTGCTGTATTCACAGACTTTTGTATGCACAAAGACAAATATCCTCTGTAGAAAGGATAGAATGCTTCCAACTCATACACAATGCATCTTGGTGTATTACATTTGTTGACATTTTTTAAGCATTCATTTTAAGTCATTCATTTTAAGGTGCAAATATAACAGTAAGACAAAGGCAACAAAGGGATAGTTCATCCAAAAAGTATAATTCTTTCATTTATTCACCCTCATGCCATCCCAGATGTGTATGACTCTTTCATCTGCAGAACACAAATATTTCAGAATGTGAAAGTGAAAGTAAAGATTTATAGTAAAAAAAGGACTTAATCTGTTTCACACCCATGCCTGTCATATCGCTTCTGAAGACATGGATTTAACCACTGAAGTGTTATGGATTACCTTTATGCAGCCTTTATGCGATTTTTTTTGACCTTCAAAGGTCTGGTCACCATTCACTTGCATTGTATGGACCTACAGAGCAGAGATAGTCTTTTTTTTTAAATGATTTGTGTTCTGCAGAAATAAGATTCACATCTGTGATGTCTTGAGGGTGAGTAAAAAATGAGAAAAATGTTCATTTTTGGGAGGACTAACCCTTTAACTACAGCTATTAATCCCTTTGGCAATATTGTATTGTCGTACCAATAAATCCATTGTGAACTGAACGGTAAGGATGTTTGTTAAGGATTACTTCATTATTATTCTGTACTGTCTGATCTTCGGTTTTTCCTAACTTCAGCAGTTATCAGCTTGATGTTCAGTGCTAAACATCAGGATAATTAAATAAAATAAAAAACAGCAAAGAGGCAGCAGGGGCGGATTTACGAGTTCTGAGGCCCCAAGCAACTAACCAAGCTGGGTTACATAAAATGTATTTTAAATCATAATTTTACATTCTTCCAATCAAACATTGTAACCAAGTACATTCAAAATGTTTAATTAAATAATTAATTAATGCATGTTTTCCCGTTTTTCCACAATACAGTAATACAAAAGCAATATTTACATACATACATTTATACAAAACTATTTTTTGAATAGGGTGTGCAAAACCTACTTCACCCAATAACATTTTGTAATTTAGTTGTTATTTATTAATATTATAACCCAACAATTATTTATTGTTGTCCAGTTTGCCATTATAATATGATACAGTATTATTATTACTTTAAGGATTTGTTGTATACAATATATTCTGATACTGAGGCTGTATTTTATGTAAGCATTGTAGAAAACTTTCGTAATAAACAATAAATAAACAAAGCCCCTCAGTACACTCGAGAAGAGGGGGCAGCCTTTTATCAAGCACTGAAACTTTGCTTGTTGCAGAACAATTAGGAATAATATTAAACATTGTATTAGTCCCCTCTTTTCAACCTGAACTTGTTCAGAATGTTAAATCTTTGTGACACCTGTGCTAAAATATATAAATAAATAAATAATCAATCTAGACAGTTCAACGACAGATGCAGAACGCATATAAACTACTAAAAATATGCCAGTCCTCCGTGAGACACTGAAGAAACAGCGACATGGGGTGCAGCATGTATGGACATTCGTCCAGCGCGTGTTTACACAGGAAAACAATGGCAAAACAGAACAGACTCAATCAAGAACGCATTCGGTGTGAACTTCCCATAATTCATCCGTTCCCGCTTATCTGTGAGAGAGAGCGCGTGCGCGAAACAATTTCGGACGGCCTGTAGACCTATATTTTTTCATAGATTAAAACCCCGAACCCTTCTTAAAAAAAACTCAGCTGTCCCGACCCCAGCGGCTTCTAACGTAAGAACGGCTCCAAGAGCGCTGACAACCGCGTATTCGCGCGTGTACCCAGAACAACATGTCACCCCTCAAGCATATTTTGCGGAGCTTTCCTACCGGGTTGGGTCCCCCCCTTCCAATTTGTTGGAATTATTTTTAAAGAAAGGCCAGATTACACACTACAATAACTGTGAATGGAGAAGAAACAAGCGAAGATTTGAGTGGAGGTTGAAGATAAGGACTTCAGAATAAAAGAATAAATGTTTTGGATATAGTCCGTTCAAACTCCCTTTCAGTCAGCAGTAGGCATACTTAAAAATAAATGTTATTGAAGAAAAAATGTCAAATGGCCAGTTTCTCTGCCTCATGCCTTTAAATTGAACACTAGTGTCATCTCGTGGACAAAGTGTTGTAACACAATCGGTTATTACGAAGGCTAAATCTTACAGAGGTTTGCAAATCAGTTCTTCAGATCATTGACCGCACTGTGCAGCTTACCAGGAGCACACACTGGTCAAATATATTTGAAAGGAAAAGCCGGAATAGTCAGGGAATACTGTTTTTTGCTCAGTTCAATTCCATTAGTTGGCTATAAGGCTAGTACCAGAAATCCACGCTGATTCTTAATGTTAGATACAAAATTACTTGTACCTCAAATCGTTGATGGCTACTCCATTCAGGCTATTCCATTCATGCTTATCACAATTCCTAGCAAGCAATAAATACCTGCAGGGGTTGGGTGAGTTAAAAAAAAATAAAGAATATATATGTTTCTCACCCACACTTATCATATCACTTAGATTTACACTACTGGAGTAATATGGATTACTTTTATGCAGCATTTATGTGCTTTTTTTTTTTTTTAGCTTTTTTTAAAAAAGCCGTTTGAATTACAGGGACACTAGGGGTGTAATGTAAGACCATTTTTAAACCATTGCTCAATGAAAAAGTGTTATTGTACTTTTAACAGAAAACCATATAGTTACTGAGATATAGATATAGACTGTGCATAGCCATCATCTCCTCTAGGCTACACTGAACAAAAATATTTTACATGAACAAAAGTAATTTTTAAGAATCAGATCAAATAGAAATAGCGTGCAAACATTATTGTGTATTGTTATGACCTATTATTGTTTAATGTAATCATTACCGTTTATTTGTTCAGAGCCTTGAAAAGCCTTCCAGTTCCTGACAATTGTGTTTCATTTGGGCTATGCAAAAGTATTGCCACCATAAATTATCTAAACATGTTTTAAACTATTTTAATAATTATAAACAAACATAAGCACAATAATAAAATGCACTTTGGGGGTCTGTATAGCTTAGAGAACTAGCAATAATGGGCGTGAGTCTCACTAAATGTAATTCAAGACTAGTCAACATCAACATGAAATTGTGTGACACAGAAGGCCCGAGCTGCATTTAGCCACGCAGTCCGGCAGGTTATTGCTTGGCGGTGGACTAACTTGTCTCAGATGGTGACCGTTACGCTCACAGACACATATGTCACATATGGTTACGCTCTATATTATGTGGTAAAAACACAGAGGTTGCGATATCTGGCATGGCCACTAAACGTCCATAGTCCACTAGATGGCGCCAAATAACCTCATTTCAATTACTGTTATCCTTGTTATTTTTTATAGTTATAGGTCACCCAAAAATGATTGCACTCACCTTCATGTCATACCAGTTGTGTATGACTTTCTTTCTTATGCAGAACACAATTGTAGATTTTTAGAAGAATATCTCAGCTCTGTGGGTCTGCACAATGCAACTGAATGGTGAGCAAATCTTTAAAGTTCATAAAAGCACATAAAGGCAACATCCATAATTAAGTCATCCATAAAACACCAGTTTAATCCACGTCTGCTGAAGCGATCCAATCTGTTTTGAATGAGAACAGACCAAATTATAACTACTTTTCACTAAAAATGTTGACATCAACAGTCTCCTTGGTGATCATTATTTCAATGTTGATTACACTTCCTAGGCCCATATAGAGCTCTGCACATACGCCAAGCACTAGGAAGTGTAATCGTGCTTGAAATAATAATTGTGCCTATAAACTGCATTGACAAGATGTACAGTGAAAAAAGAGTCAACTTTTGTCTGTTCTCACCCAAAACCGATTGGATCGCTTTAGAAGACATGGATTTAACAACTGGAGTCTTGTGATTTACTTTTATGTTGCCTTTATGTGCTTTTTGGAGCTTCAAAGTTTTGGTATACATTCACTTGCATTGTAAGGACCATCAAAGTTGAGATATTCTTCTAAATATCCTTGTTTGAGTTCAACAGAAGATAGAACGTCATACACACCTGTCATGAGGGTGAGTAAATGATGAGAGAATTTAAAATTTTTTTTTGGTTAAAATGATAACTGTTGTGTTGAGAAGATATAATAAAGGGATTTGCGAGGTATTGCTTAATATCGTGATTCTTTCATAGTGAAGTGACGGGCCCCAGACTCCGCCCCCAATGGTGAACTCCCCCATGAGTATGGTCAAGTTGGCTCGCCCTGCAACATGGTCCGAAGCGTGCTTTCAGTGGAGAATAGTAAACAATCTACAATGGCATGCATCAATCCATGGGACAGTTTCTGTCTTCAGGAATAACCAGTTGTTTTAAGCTTCGGTGGGAGGTTTTTTTATTTTTATTTTCTAAAGGCTCTGCTGTTGCTTCATGCATTGCAACACATATGTATGGATGGCTGCTGGCACTTGATGGAACACAGAAGTCACAAGTTATTGCGAATCGTTTTGAGCTACCAGCACTTGAATAATTATGTGGCATCACTGCCATCTCTTTAAAACATTATTTCGGATTAATTTGAAGAACCTTCATTGGTCCAATTAAGGTAAACTTTCTATTTTTTCGCCTTATAATCGCATCATTATTTTGATGCGTTTACATATGATTTGAATGAGTTGAATAATTCGTATTTTACTTTAAAGAAACGCTACAGTTGAAAGCGTTTAACCACGCGGTTGAGTTGTTTTTCACTCATTTGTTTAAACTCAAATATTTAGGCTGTCATAACAGTCATCACGCCTCTCCCAATCTGGTACTGCTCGAAGGAGAGGCGTGTTCTGTGCTGTGCATGTCAAGCCATTTCACAAACAGCGTTTTTCCTCTCTAAACCTTGAATGTGTCATATATACATGTATCATTTCACGTTCAAGCGGCTGTTAGACATGGACGGCATCGGGTACACCTTGCAGAAGACTGCTGAGCTGGAGCGCATGGCCGAAGTCCTCGTTACCGGAGAACAGTTACGGTAGGAGTGGCTTTACGTCCCCATTTACTGTACACTGCAAGAGCGAGACGCGCCACAACAAAACTAGAACTTTCAGTATAATCAGCCATGCTGTTTACACTCTGCTAGGGGCTGTTCACACCGAACGCGTTAAAGCCATCCGCTGTTTTTTAATTGTTGTTCTATGTAAACACACGCTAGACGGACGTCTGATGGGCATCCACTCTACCACTTATTTTTCAGTAATCTTTGTTTAAACATTGGCCCTTAACACTTACTTAATTTACTAATTTTTAAACCATGACTTGCACTGCACACAAATAACTAATATTGGCATTATATTCATGATACTAGCTAGAGGGGAACAGGCTGCCACAGTGAGTCTGGTTTCTCCCAAAGTTATTTTTCTCCATTAACCAACATCTTATGGAGTTTTGTGTTTCTTGACACAGTTGCCTTTGGCTTGCTCACTGGGCTTCTAAATACAATTATTATTTAATAACTTATTTTTATACACTATTTACAATCATATTTAATCAAATTTCACAATTATGACTAAGATTTTATAGATATTAATAAAATTGTCTGTTAATGCCTGATTTTCTGTAAAGCTACTTTGAAACAATGTGTGTTGTGAAAAGTGCTATACAAATAAAAATGACTTGACATATTTTCTTTTTGATACCAAGTAGGCCTACTATCAAGACCAATATCGCCGATATCGATACTAATATCGATAATTCTATTGAATAGATTTATGGTAAAATTTCTGATGATAAAATGGGTATTTTTTTGCCATTTAACATCATATATAAAAGCCATCACTTTTTTATTCATAGGCCGTAATATATTATCAACAGATAATTGTCTATCATTTAACATATGATGTTAAATAAATGGTTAAATAAAAATATTAATAAAATAAATACATTTGAAATAAATCTGTGTTAAATGAGTACTGTCTATGAGTGCTTGGAGACAGTACAAAATAAAAGTCTTGTTAAAATTCTTGAAAGAAATGTTGGCGTAATAGTTTGGAATAATCTTATTATTATTTCTTTAAACAATTAGTTGTGAAAAATGTTTGTTTTAAAATTGTATTATTATTTTAAAAACTTTTGTACACCAAATCAAGTAAAAAATATGTAATAAAATAAATGAATAATGTTTTTAAATACTTTTTATTTAATCAAATCAGCACGGTCTGCAACTGCATGTATTACTGCACATCAAGTTGATTGGAAGGAAAAATAAACCCAGTTCCCTCTCGAGAGGTCTCTCCTATTGCGTAAGTAGCTTACGCTATGGGAAAACTCTGTTTCTCGAGAAATATTGAAGTCTTTATGTAAAACGCATTGCAGCTGCACAGCAGACAGCAATGAGCGAGGCAGCTCGGTCATTGGCTGTGCTGCGGCAACTTGCTCGAACCAATGACGGGGCGACTCTGAACACGCTACCAATGAGCGCGCTTTGCGCTCGCACGCTCAGAGCCCGCCAAGATGGGCGTGGCTAAGGCTATATATTAGGCGCCCCGTCATGAGAGTTCTTTAGATTTAATCTCCATCAGCAAAGACCTTCTCTTTGCTGGATCCTCCGGATTATTGGAGTCTTTTCGCCCGCCGTCGACAAGCCTACAGCAGGACTGCTACGAGGATGCCGGCGCCTTCAGCCGCCTTCAAAGCCTTCTGCTACACCATCCGGCGCGCATCACCTTGATATCCTTTTACTAAGCTACTTTGCAAGTGTTCGCCTCTGCGACGCTTTTTTGTCATTTAGTAAAAGAGCAAATTCGAGGCGTTGTTTCAAATGCCTTCGACCTGCGCCTCGTGCAGAGGCCCTCTTCCTGACGGGGACCGTCACATTTTCTGCGCTCGCTGCCTGGGACCTGACCACGCAGAAGCTGCTCTCACTCGAGGCGGATGCCCCGAATGTGACTCCCTGGGCCTCACCGAGCTGCGCGCTCGCTTTGCCGCCTTCGCCACGAACGAGCCTGCTACCACCGTGCTGCCATCCCCTCTGTTCGAGCCGCGCAAGAAAAAGCGCCGCTCACGGAGGCCGCCAGAGCACGCGGACTTCAGTGACGTCACGCCAGGCCAGTCCCCGCGTGCTTCACCACCACCCAAGGAATCCCTGCCGCCAGTTCAATTCACGCAGGCAGACCAGCACCCCTCCGAAGCGGTGGGTCTCGTCTCGTTCGGCGCTTCAGGGGACGACGGTGAAAAGGATGACAGCCTTTCCATTGACGCTGCATCCGACGACTGGCCGGGCTCGGCCTTCGACCCCGCGCCGTCGACATTAGCGGACACGAGCAGGGGCACCAGCATGGACTCAGAGATCGCACCTCGGGCTCGACTGGTCTTCTCCGGAAGAACCCACCTGCAGCCGGCTGGACGAGTGGTTCCTGCAAGGCATTACCCAGTCCCCTTACAGGCGGCTGGAAATGTCTGTACAGCAGTCAATGGGCCAGTCACAGAACTCGCTCACCTGCAATCAAACGCCGTTTTAACGGCAACACACAGAAATCACAAAAAGAGTCATTTTCTGCCTGTGTCACTAAGGGGTCACGTGTCCACACTAAAGTGCGCATTCCCACATATCAATACTGTCCAAACAGTGCCGAATACTTCCCCAGCTCAAGCTGGACGCCCCATAAATGTGGATCGTGTGCCTATTGTCATGTATGCACCACTACACACAAGCACTGTTCCCACAGTTATAAACACTTCCCCAGTAAAAGCGGGAAATACTATAAAGGTAGCGCGCGTGCCTGCTGTCATGCATGCACCCCTACACACAAACACTGTATGCATGCCCAAAAACCCCCCGCCGCGAGCGGGAGGCTTTATGAAAATGGCGCGCGTGCCTACTACTCCAGCAGACGAAAGCGATGCTAATTTACTCTGCCCAGTCAGGGCGCTCAGAGTATACTTGGAACGTTCTGCCTCGTTCAGACAGATGGAACAATTATTCGTATGCTTTGGCGGCCGCACTAAAGGTCTCGCAGTTTCAAAGCAAAGAATATCGCGCTGGATAATAGATGCTATAGCGCTGGCTTATGAAGCCAAGGGCCTTCAATGCCCCTTAGGCATCAGAGCTCACTCTACGAGGAGCATGGCCTCCTCGTGGGCGTGGTCGAGTGGGATACCCATTGAGGATATTTGTGCGGCGGCAGGCTGGGCCTCGCCTTCGACATTTATCAGGTTTTATAACCTACAGGTCCCCTCATTGCATTCCAACATTCTATCAGCCTGACTGTAGTATGGACTGGAGTACGTATATGCTGAGCATTATCTCTTCCCTTATAAGGTCCGTCTCTGACTGACTTAGAGGGTTTTTATGCATATCAGTAAATAGAAAAATCAGTACATAAGATATGTGCTTGTGTTTTTACAATGACGCCGCACCATGGGCCACCTTGGGGCAAAGGCGCTCTGTATTATCCCATTATATAGCTCGCCGTTGGTCGGCTCGTTGAAAAATCACTTTGCTTTAAGGCTCAGGCATCTGCCTCTGGCTTTATAGAGCTGAAGTCAGCACGCACGGCGTTTTGCATGGTGTTCCCATAGCGTAAGCTACTTACGCAATAGGAGAGACCTCTCGAGAGGGAACGACTCGGTTACTAACGTAACCTCGGTTCCCTGAGAGGAGGGAACGAGTATTGCGTAAGCTGCCGTGCTTGTGCTTGGTCAGTCGCTTCAGTCGATTGAACCTAAAGAACTCTCATGACGGGGCGCCTAATATATAGCCTTAGCCACGCCCATCTTGGCGGGCTCTGAGCACGCGAGCGCGAAGCGCGCTCATTGGTTGCGCGTTCAGAGTCGCCCCGTCATTGGTTCGAGCAAGTTGCCGCAGCACAGCCAATGACCGAACTGCCTCGCTCATTGCTGTCTGCTGTGCAGCTGCAATGCGTTTTACATAAAGACTTCAATATTTCTCGAGAAACGGAGTTTTCCCATAGCGTAAGCTACTTACGCAATACTCGTTCCCTCCTCTCAGGGAACCGAGGTTACGTTAGTAACCGAGTCGTTACTACACTATTTGCTTATATAGTTATTTTTTTACTTTGTCTTATAAAACACAATATTTTTCTTGGTAAAGAAATAATAAAATCACTAGTTTTCTAAAAACCTTTAGTGCCAGTATTTTTATTTGAGTTTCGATCCTCTCCATACAACATCATTATCAGAAGTATCGATACTTTAGGATTGATCCACCCCTAACGTCTCGTGCAGGAGACGCCCATGTCAAGGAAGATCAAGTGTGACCGTATTTAATATTATTTATTTTCTACCTTATTTAGGTTGTTTTATTGTGTCTTATACTGTTTTTTTTAATAATAAGCTTTCTATCTTTATATCACCAAACGAACTTAAATAAAGAAGAAATACAAGAGAGAGTATATTAACATGCCAACTACTAAAAAGTTACTTAAAGCACCAAACAATGAAAACCTTTTTTTTTTAGACATGGCATAATGGTATTCTTGGAAGTACCATCTGATTCCATCACTGTACCATAATAACTCTGCCATACCTTTTTTGTTAGGGACACCTGTTAGACATGACAATCAATGTCATATACACTGTCCTGAATGTGCATTAGTTTCAGATGTGCTTCATAAGAAAGATACAGGATCTGTATAAAGTCAGCATATGGTCTGATCTCAGCTTTTGGTGAGAGAAAGATTTGATATCCCAGTTGTGCTGGAACATCAGAACCACAGGGTCTGCTATTTTAGGTCAAAGTGAACCAGTTTTATCTGGTGATTGCAGGGTTCCAGCTGACTTACTGAAGGTTTGTATAATCAGTAATCAGGCATAGACAGAAGACCCTGTCAGGTTTGCTTTACCCAATCCGCTGTAGGTAGTCAAAAAAGAGTTTAGTCCTGTTTATAGACAGGTTAAAATGAGAATGCACCAGGCGTAGCTGACTTTTCGCTCAGGCTATTATATGGTAATGTCATGCCACATGCCTCACATAGCTCTATTGTTTGTGCCAGAAAGTGCCAAAGTGCACTTTAATGGAATGACTTACTGGCTACTGCCAGCACTCACAGTCAGTCATGTGAGTGTTTGTTACACTGCCATCTGATGTTTGAATGCATGTTGCTGATAACACAATTTGACAAATTGCATCCCCAAAATTAGTGTTAGGTCAAGATATGATAAAAAGTTCTACTAGCAGTTATGGAGAGGGAAACGTTTGCCAACACAATTTGGACACTTTTTGTTGTTTACTAATGTAGTTTCTGTGAATTTTGAACAAATTAAAGTCTGAGTTGCTGTGGCTAACACCTATAGAGGATTTTGTGAAGCAATATCTGTGCTATTAAGAGAAGCAATGAAAATAACTAATGTTCAGGCCTTGACATTAATTCCTTAATCTCACATTAAGGATTAGATGAAGGGCGCAGCAAGACTATTGCATAAGATCAAACAATGTATCTATAAAGAATGCAGTCAGACTAATTCAATTCAATCATGCCAAGTCTTTCACAATTCAATCATGTCAAGCCTTTCACAACACACATAATTTCAAAGCAGCTTTACAGAATATCAGGCATTAACAGAAGATAAAACTGTAATATCTATAATGTCTTAGAGTCATCATTGTGTAGTTTGATTAAAAACGATTATGAAGTATATATAAAAATAAGTAATTAAATTATAATTGTTTTTATAACCCCAGTGAGCAAACCGAAGGCGACTGTGGCAAAGAACACAAAACTCCATAAGATGTTGATTAATGGAGAAAAATAACCTTGGGAGAAACCAGACTCACTGTGGGGGCCAGTTCCCCTCTAGCTAACATCATGAATATAATGCCAGCATTACTTAATAATGTATAGTGCAAGTCAAGGTTTAAATGATAAAACTATGTAAGTGTTAATGGCCAATGTTTAAACAACAAGATTTTGTAAGAACTGGAAGATTAATGAATAATGTCTTTGAAGTCCAACCTGGATTAAGTGCAGGACTTCATATAGATGCATTGTCCTTGTTGGTCAATCAATTCAATGATGTCACTACAGTATTCCAAGACATTAAATTCCAAAATTAAATTGGTACTTGAAATTTGGCTCTTGAAATTTATTGAAACTCTCATAGGCTATTGTAAAGAAATGACACCTTGGGGTTATACGTGACCTGGAATATAAATCTGCTTGTTAGGTACAGGTTGCTGTTTTGTTTTAGGTCAGTTGAATTAGAGGGCACAAACAAATAAGACTGCTGGCCACTATATATATATATATATATATATATATATATATATATATATATATATATGATTTCAGAAACCCCTGTTTTAGAACAAATATTTAAGGAAATCAGGGAGTGGTGGATCTATAAAGGGATAGTTCACCCAAAAATGTTCTCATCGTCTACTTATACTCAAGCCACCTCATAAATGTTTGACTTTCTTTCTTCTGCTGAACACAAACAAAGATTTTTAGAAGAACATTATTCTTCTGTTGTTTTGGGCTTTTTGCATTCGTCATGCATATTGTGACCTACTGGACAGGGAGGGGAATTTATAGTAAATAAGGACCTCAATATTGATCTGTTTCTCATCCACACTTATCATATCACTTCTGAAAACATGGATTTAACCACTGGAGTCTTATGGATTACTTATATGTGGACTTTATATCCTTTTTGAGGCTTCAAAGTTCTGGCCACCATTCACTTGCATTGTTTGGACCTACAGAGCTGAAATATTCTTTTAAAAATCTTCATCTTTGTTCTACAGAAGAAAACAGTCAAACACGTCTGTGTAAATGATAAGAGAATTAACATTTTTGGGTGAACTATTCCTTTAAGAACCCACAAAAACCCAGGCAAGTTTTAGCTCTCTAAATATTGGTATGGAAGTCAGTTTTAAAAAGAACGGTGTGATGTTACAGGTTTGTTGTTGAAGTTTGACTGTCAATTAATTTTGTTTGCTCAATGCAGAATTAACTCCAAAACAGGTGAGAAGGTGGCTCATAGTCTGATGTTCTGTTTTTTTCCAGCCTGCGGCTCCATGAAAGTAAGGTGATTAAAGACAGGAGGCATCATCTCCGCACCTACCCAAATTGCTTTGTAGCAAAGGAGATTATTGATTGGCTTATTGAGCACAAAGAAACATCTGACAGGGACACTGCCATCAAGATCATGCAGAAACTCCTTGACCAGAGCATCATTCACCATGGTGGGTTTGTCTTTTGTGTGCTACAATATTAATAGGTAAAGTTCATCCAGAAATACAATTCTGTAATCGTTTACTCATTTGGAAAAACATGAGGGTGAGTAAATGATATCAGCATTTTTAAATTTGGGTTAGAGTATGTCGCTACTCTTTAGCCCTAGCTTGGTACACTTGTTGCTTTGTAGCTTTGTATGTCATGCAATGTATTGTTCACTTTTCAGCTGCACTTAACTACAAAGTACCTTTTTGAATTTGTTTGTCCTCACAGTTTGTGATGAGCACAAGGAGTTCAAAGATATGAAGCTGTTCTATCGTTTTAGGAAGGATGATGGAACATTTCCTCTGGACAGTGAAGCCAAAGTTTTTATGAGAGGTCAACGAATATATGAGAAGTAAGCATTTTATGCTTCATTGAAATTTTTCTTATTCATTATTGAAGTAGAAGTAGATACTGTTGATGAATAAAAGAGTTAGTTTTGTGGAAGAGTTTTGCCTCTACACTGATATTTGCCTCAAAAACAGGATGTTCTTGTGTTGGTTTTTATGTGTGACACAAGTCTGTACATATTGATTCTTAACATTTGGAAGCTGTCTGGTAAATGGGCTGTATCTATAGAAACACAGCAGACCGAATGTGCTGTGTTCCAGCTGGATCCATTTAAAAGAAGCTGCTTTACCTGCAAGTTGTTGCCTGTTCATGTAGATCCACACAAACCACACTCAGTCTTTAGAGAGTTTTGGAAATTAAAATATGGTTACTTTTAGTGGATTTTAAGAATGTATTAAATGTTTCTGCACTGGTTTCAATTTGACGAGAGGCAGATGTTTTGATAGCAGAATGAGCTTTATACATTTTTATGTATAAAGTGTCAGAAGTTTTTCTTCAGAAGGCATTTTTTACCTTTATGAGGGCATATATATTTCTACCCATTTAAAACAAATTGTGTCTCTGTTTATGCTGCTCAAATATAATCGATACATTAATTCAAATTCAATAGAAAGATTGAGAATTTATTACGTATTACCCTAAGAATTAAATCAACATCAATTACAATTTTATCCCATTATATGCATTTTATTTTATTTATTTATTTAATCCGAGACGATACACATTAATAATACAAAAGAAATCTAAAATGAGCCAGATTTAGCCAAATTGGCTAAATTTCATCTGTAGTCCCTAGGCAGGTTGAGGTTATAATAACCAAATAAAAAACAAACAAACAAAATTTTTAATTACACAAATACAAAACTATCATACCAGAATCTCTACAAATGCTCACAATTTTTATTAGACAGCAACCACATTTTCAACTTTCTAGAGAAAACACAACAAGACTATTCCATTCATGGTTCCTCTAAAAAACAAATGATAACTGAACAAAGTACTTCTTCTCAATAGTATATTACAATCACCCTTATACCCGTTCTTGTGTACCGTCCTGTTATTTGATATATATATTTATATATATAAACATTAAAAACTCTTGGAGCGAAACCATTTAAAATCTTAAAAACAAGTACCAAGTCAGCAAATTTAATCAAATGTTCCCAGCTCAAAAAAGAATGCTTAGTTAAAACATTACAGTAATGAAAAACTATTTGGCTTTTTATGTAAAACCTTAAGAGCTTGCTTATAAACAGTCACAATTGGTTTTAAAATAGTATAACTTTGGCTATAATGGAATATTAAGAACTACTGTATATGAGATGTTAAAAATAAAAAACAGAAGAATTCATGACGAGGGCATTTCTTGCCCCCACACGTTGAATTTTGGGGGCATTTTTAAGTGACATTTTTGCTCCAAGCCCAATTAAATTTCAGGCTGTTTCAAACATGTCTCACACTGTTACTAACAACCCAACATTTAAAGTAATAGTTTCATTGAAGCTAAGCTTTCTACAGTTCTTAGATTCTTTTGGATGGACAAATGTAATAAAGTGACATGTGTTGGGGACCTTAGTCCTAGAGAACCTTGCTCAACTCCTGCAGAGTAGGACAGATTTATATAACAGTGATTTTCATTAGAGCCTGGTCAAGGAGGTCCTACCATCATTTAAAGCACTAATACATTCATATTCTTATTTAGCCATAACATTTGACTGCTGATACAACCACTCTTTTAAATATCTTTTTGCAAAATTCTATAATTTTGTCTTTAACTAAAATGGCCTTAGCTTATTGAAATATTTTCTGCTAGCGTAGTAAACTGTGGAAATAAGGCCATAGTTTACCCATCTTGATATTGCTCACAAGGCCAGAGCAGTTGTGTTCTGTCTGCTGTCTTGTGTTTGCTCTGCGATTAAGAACAGCGTGAGACTGAGGTAGCAGCATGCTGTCTCTCTGACCTGCTGTGCTTTAGACGTTCCTCTATTGGCCGCTGTGCTCTTGCATAACAGGAAAACGAAATCCAGTGGGAGACATCTGTCACGCAAACCACCAGTGTGCTTTTATGTAGTCACTATGGACACATCTGTGTTTGTGGCCAGTATTTGCAGACTTTGCTATATAGGAGACTGGTTAGGCTGAGAGCTCTATCCTGCTGATGGAGCATAAATCTATCAAATATTTATTTTTAAGTGGAGTATCCAGTCTGACTACGGCTTAAAAATTACATAGGAAAATGGACAAGAAGATTTTGTGACCTATCACTAAGCAATAGTGATTAGCCATTATGAACCATATGTTGGGATTGTTTACCTCCCTGTTCACATCCTTCCTTGTTTCTAAGGGTAGCAGAGATTTTTAAAAGGGTTGTATGCCAGTGTTCTCAGCATATTTGCACTTTTGACTTGGGTTACAATAACCATGAGTGTAAAAAAGGACAAACAGATCTTTTCTATAGGAGGATAGCTTTGAGGGCTTCCTGCTTTGATGCTATTCAGATTGTTCCCTTTTGTCGTAAAGGTGAACTTTGAGATATCTAAAACAACTAATTAGCATTTTGGTTCACTTTGGTTACTCAAAGATTTACACATCGTGTTCAGTAGGCTTGGTATCGAGACCTTTCTCACACATCAATAATTAGAACATTTCTCTGATGATTATCACTTTATACGGTATATGCATTTTTTTTTCAGACATAAATAGTGCGACACGTTGCACTATATTCTTTGTGTCTTCAAACATATTTCTCAACAAAATGTTGGTAAAATGTGTGCAGCAGGGTCACATCACGTGGACGGCATGATGCATTCCAAAATTAGAAACAATAATTTGAAACAAAATATTAGAAACTCTGCATCTGTCTTCGGTGCCCAGCTACGACTCCGGAGGCTTCAGCGTTACAGAGTGCTACTTGCAAAGTTTTCCATTAATTCAACCCAAGTCATTATCAAAGTACATAGATTATTTACTCTAGCCATTGCCGGATAATATATTGTTCATATGTATTATTCATATAGCCTTCGCAATGTATTTTCTGTAACAAGTTTTTTGTGGTTTGACTGCTTGAATGAATCCTGTTCAAGGATACATACAGAGAAATTGAAAAAAAAAAAATTCAAAACCGACATTTCTAATCGTTCAGTTTGCGCTGAACGATTAGAACCTACTAATGCCACCTGCACCAAATCCCAATTTTAATAATAGCGGGGGCATCTCCCCAACCACCACCACCAGTATGCAGCATCCACCTGAATGATTCGACGGCAGCCACTGTGTGCCTGTATGCTCACCAAACACCAGGAGGAGAGTAGATTGATGTAGCCAATTCATGGATGGGGATTATTAGGAGGCCATGATTGAAAAGGGCCAATGAGTGAATTTGGCCAGGACACCAGGGTTATACCCCTACTCTTTATTAGAAGTGTTCTGGGATTTTTAATGATCACAGAGAGTCAGGACCACGGTTTAATGTCTCATCCAAAGGATGTCAGTGTCCCCGCCACTATACTGGGGCATGTGGACCCACACAGACCACAGGGTGAGCACCCCCTGCTGGCCTCATTAACATTAACACAAGGTCATTCAGCCAGGTACTTGCCAGGCTCAACCCTGCTTAGCTTCACTGGGCAACCAGGCGAGAGCTGCAGGGTGATATGGCTACCGTTACACATGTGGATTTGCTTGTGTAACTGTAGCCAGCTGGTCTGTGATAGCTGTGCAGTGTGTAAACCTCACTCTCCTGGCCTGAAGAGATGCATTAGCGACCGAGGCTACAGCTATGGCTTTATAGCCTCCTTGTTAGCATGTCCGACTCCCATACCAGGGATCGGCAGTTCAAATCCTGCTTGGAGCGCGTCGAGTAGGACTGGTGACACTGGTGCCATGACCCGAATGGGAGTGAGGTTTAGGTGGGTGAGTGTAACGGTAGCCATAACTGTGTAGTGTGTAAACCTCACTCTCCTGGCCTTAAAGGAATGTTCCGGGTTCAATACAAGTTAAGCTCAATCAATAGCATTTCTGGCATTATGTTTATTACCACAAAAGTTTATTTTGAATCGTTGTCCTTTGCTTAAACAAAAAAGTAAAGATTGGCGAGGCACTTACAATGGAAGTGAATGGGAGCCAATTTTTGAACGTTACAATTCCAAACCATTTTGGGTGGTGGTTCACAGGTGTTGAGTCACAAATATAATTGTCCTCTTTGGTCCTTTAAAATAGTAAAGGCTCTGAATGCAATCATTTTCTGAATAAAGGCTTTAAATGTGATAAAGGCCCAAAATGTTATAATTTTTGATTTTAAAAGACTTCACACAGAAGGACACAGTACAAGACTACCACTGTCCACAATGTGGACTGTCTACAAGATGACTAAAACAGGCAAATTGCTAGCTTTTTGCCTGTTTTAGTCATCTTTTCTTTCTTTTTTGTGCTGTATCAAAGAAAAGATGAAAATAATTTGAATTTCTATTCATCACTGATGTATCTATAAAATGACATGACTGTGTAAGCTGGCTAGAAAAAGAAAATACACAAAATTATTTACTGTCATCAAGTTGTTCCTCGTTGTATTTTTTCCCCAGTAGAATCTTAATACAATCTTTTCTTCGAGAACCCGAAAGCTTCTTTTTTCTATACAAAACCAGTTCATATTGACCACTACTGTGAAGGTCAAAAGAAAAAAATTATACTATAAAAGAAGTCCATACAACACATGTGTTTTACAGGACATCACAACTCTATTGCATGTCTGCAAAATGTAGTAACTCATATAAAACATTTAATTCATGCTTCAAAACCTAGTTAGTGTGTCAGTAAATTGGCCAATGCCACCAAAATGAAAAGTTTTTTTGTTATCGTGATCAAAATGTTTAGATGTTTTTCACCATGGCAGTCAAGCCTGGAAATGTTTGTTATATACACATTTAATTTTTGTTCTACTATTTTGTTGATACTGACTGCTTACTGTACTGTACAAGAATGTCAGTTTTGTCTAGCTGAATGCTGTTGTGTATCACACTGACCTTTTTAGATACCGATTTCAATAGTAGGTAAAATATTACTGGGAAAAAACTATACTGTACAATACCGTAGTATGCAGAAAAAAGATATGCACATTTCTTATATGTAAAGTCATAAATAGTTAACAGAAAATTGGCACAAAATTACAAAAAAACAATGAAAAAAACCTGTGGTAGTTCTGTAAAAAACAATAAATTGTACCTCCTCACATTACGTACCACTACAAGTTTCAAACTTCTTGTTGGTCTGGCCAGAGAGTTAGCAGACTTCACAAACATTCCATGTCATAGATATTTATGGAATTTATGTCTGACAGATTTTGATAATTGAATAGATCATTTTGCATATGATGGCTCATATGATGAAAGAATGTTTAGAAGATGTGAAAAGTATGACAATTTCACTGAGAATCAATTTATCAGTTTTGATCAGAAAGACATTTAGTAATTATGCAAATTGTAGACAAGTGTACTTACTCTTTTGAACACATGTGCCAAAACACATATAATTTGCTTAAATGAATAAGAAATTCAAATCTGGTGTGACCAAGAAACTAATTGTTCAGAGATTTGAAGTCTAAAAATAATTTACGTTTGAGAATTGAGCTAAAGTGATAGAGAACAAAAGTAATAGTGCTTTATAGTATTTGTCCTTTATGACGCTTGACAGCTCCTGCTCACTATAAACTGTTCTTCTATGGAATAGAGCTGCTTAAAATATCTTATTTTTATGCATACATATGGGTTTTCGAAAAACACAAGTGTGAATAAATGAGTGAGTAAAAGAACATTTTCCATTTTTAGGTGAACTACTTTAACATGTGGCTCAAGCTCAAAATAAAGCTTGAGCCACAAAGACTCTTAAGAGATGCTGTTCAAAATTCAGAATTCATTAAAGAAATAAGACAGAAATTATTTAGAAAATCTTAAATCGATTTTAAATTATTACCTAATAACATTTGTATTTAAAATATGTGACACTGTTCTTGCCACAACCTAAAAACTCAATTAAAGTCACAGGTCTTACCGTGTTCTGAGGGTGAAAACACTCTACTTCCTTTTAAAAATAATGTTCTAAGACAATATCAAGTGAATTTTCTAGGTACTTCAGAAACTTACCAGATAACCACATTCATTCAATTCCTTTACAATATACACACATTTGCTCTTTGTCTTAAGCATTTTATGCTGAAAACGGCTCTGTTAATGTTTTCACATTCAAAATAATGAATGACATATGAATCACGTTCTGTACATGACATATTTTTTATTAAAATTGGCCAATTTTGCCAAATGGTGAATCGTTTGCACCATTGGAAATAACTGTCGGTCTGTACAACATTTCAATCATAAAATAGTGGGCAAATATTGCATGTTTTCATTAATGTTACATGACACAAACACTCTTAACCTTAACCACATGCTGATGCGTGGTGCTGGAATAATCCGCGAGGTTCCCGCTCAGCTTCTTATTTACATTTACATTTATGCATTTGGCAGATGCTTTTATCCAAAGTGACTTACAAAAGAGGAAAACATAAGCGAATCATCTTAAGGAGACAGTGGTAGGAAAAGTGCCATTACTACAAAGTTTCACTATCATCAGAATAGTATACAAAACAATTGCTAAGTGCAACAACAATTGTAAATATTTTATTTTTTTTGTGACCGGTTAAGTGCTTTTGGAAAAGATGTGTTTTTAGCCATTTTTTGAAGATAGAGAGTGAGTCAGCTTCACGGATTGAGTTGGGAAGGTCATTCCACCAACGTGGTATGATGAAACTGAAAGTCTGGGAAAGTGTTTTGGTGCCTTTTTGTTTTGGTACGACAAGGCGACGTTCCTTAGCCAACCGCAGGCTTCTGGTGGGAACGTAGCTCTGCATAAATGTTTTTAGGTATGCTGGAGCAGACCCAGTGACTGTTCTGTATACCAGCATCAGGGCCTTGAATTTAGTACGTGCATGAACCGGCAGCCAGTGGAGAGAGACAAAGAGTGGTGTAACATGTGCTCTCTTAGGTTCATTAAAGACCAGACGTGCTGCTGCATTGTGGATAATTTGGAGAAGTCTTAATTGAACATGCAGGAAGGCCTGCAATGAGAGCTTTACAGTAGTCCAGTCTAGTTCTTATATTTGAGTCCTGCCTTATATGCTCTATTGTGGTTATGGCCCTGCTCTCAGGTAGAGTAAAACTTGTGAGCAAATCATTCTTTTGAGTCTGCTCTTTTCAATGAATCACTCAAAATGGTTCACAAATCGGTCTGGATGATTCACTGGCAAATCAGCCTGAATCAAAATTATTTTAGAAAAATTTATTCCAGAAATCACTAAGGGCCCAAACATATTTGTTCGGCAACACTCTCCTCAAATTGCTGCTCCACCATGACAGTTGTTGACTGAACAAAGAAAATCTGCTGTAGCAGACGTATACATACATTAGGTTATGAATTTCGCTCTGACACATTTCACAACAGAGCAACTCGTGAAATTGAACTTGCGTAGCAAGATGCGTCTTAGTTCACGTACTTGCGTAGAGTAAGTATGTTTGGGCCTTTACATCTGAAAAGGTCAAGAAAAAGTCATGGAAATGAATTGGTCAAAAAGCATATGGGAACCGTGTACATTATATGTGAGATGAGTTACACAAGTTAATAAACATACTCTCTCACTCCTCAGGTTGATGAACACTGAAAATACCCTGCTGCAAAGCCGTGAAGAGGAGGGAGTGACCTATGAGCGGACACTGGTGGCCTCAGAGTTTATAGACTGGCTGTTGCTGGAGGGTGAAATGGCCATCAGGGAGGAGGCTGAGCAGTTGGGACGCAGACTGCTGGAGCATTGCATTATACAGCATGGTGAGCATATGGGCAATATCCAGTCCTAAAGCTGCAGTTGCACAACTTACTATACAAGTGATGTTTATAAGTGTTTAATGTATAATGTGCTTTGTGATGCTCATTTTAGCGATTTAGTTTACAGATAGACAGACAGACAGACAGCAGATAGATAGACAGACAGACAGACAGACAAACTAGAACATTTGCAATTGAATTGCATCATCATACATACAAATAAAATGTACAGGATTAAGTCATACATTATATATAATATAAGAAGAAGGATTGTTGGGTCATGCCTCTGTGTTACTGGAGTGAATGTTTAAAGGATGGCCGTGCCAGAACTGTAACCCAAGAAATGAAGAGACTCTTTGATGGTCAGCAACAGATGGACATACCTCTGACCTGGCAACAGTAAAACTGGGCCTCTTACTGTCCAGTGTGACACACTACTACACATACACAAAAGGATTCACATGCATCATAGACATATGCTCAAATACAGGACAGAACACTCCTATACACAGTGACAACCATAGAAAGTCTTAAAACCTTTATTCACACACAAACAGTCACATGCATACAAGCACAATAAGGGTCTGTGAAAAGATATAGTGTGTTTGTTTGACAGCAACTTTCCTGTCTGATTTCTGCTTACTGTGAGTAATCTGCTGCAGGCATCTTAGGCTCTGACCTTGCTTATTGGCTCAGTCAGCTGATTAATATAATAGTGCTGTCTGGTGTATATTCTCTATTTCACTAAACTCAGTGCATTTGCATTAAATATTAATGCGCATTGTAGCAAATAATTTTAATTGTGGCTTGATCTCTGGTGTCATCTCTTAAAATAAACAATACTTTCAGTAATTTAACAATACTTTACAAGTATATTCAATACATAATAATAACAATAATATATCCTTTAATTATAACAGTAATTTCACAAATGAATTTATCAAGAAGTCATAGTTTACTTATTTATAGCCTTACTTTGTACAACATACACACAGAACAAGCCCTGTCATACATTATTACATTTCATATAGTTTCACAGTACTTTCATAGTAGAACTTAATAACTTCTTTTATCTCACCACCACCAACATGATGCTCATTTTTACCCTTAAATGAATACGTTCTTGCTTATATGGTTCGTTCACCCAAAACTGAAAATTCTCTCATGATTTACTTACCTTTAAGCCATTCAAAATGTATATGACTTTCCTTCTTCAGCAGAACAGAATGAAGATTTTTACAAGCAGATTTCAGCTGTTTGTCCATACAATGTATGTAATGGGTGCCATCATGCTGCTGGCTGTTTGATGGTCCAAAAGGCATATTTAGGCAACATAAAAGTAATCCACATGACTCAAGTCAATCAATTCATGTCCTTATGAAGCTTCCGCTCAGTGCTTCCGCTCAGTGCTGTATTGCTGTTTGAAGTGACCTAACTCTCACGTGGCGTTCGTTCTTCTGTCGTGTACAAAGTGGACGCTTCCAACTTCTCGTGTGAATGCGCCATTGCGCTTGCATTACTAATGCGTCAACTGCTGTCAGGAAGCAATTTATTTTAAGTTAATAAAGTTTTAATTATCAATATATTTTTTACACAAACCTATGGATTTGCTTCAGAAGACATTAATTGATTGACTTGAGTCATGTGCATTACTTATATGCTGCCTAAATATGCCTTTTGGAACGTCAAATAGCCAGCAGCCTGATGGCACCCATCACATGCATTGTATGGACAAACTGAGCTGAAATCTGCTTATAAAAATCCTCACTTCTGCTGAAGAATGAAATTCATACACATCTTAGATGGCTTAAAGGTAAGTAAATCATGAGAGGATTTTCATTTTTGGGTGAGCCTACCTTGTAACTGAACTCTGAAATATGTATCATATCCAAAGGCTTGTAAAACTGTAAATATTACATAGAAATGCACAAAACCACACCATAACCAAACAAATCTCTGTGCCCTGACATGAATTTAGCTGACATCCTGTATTTGCATTGTTATTACAATCAATCAACACAGTAACATACATACACAGATAAGTCATGACAGGTTTTAAACCAGCAGATCAGTGATAAAAGAGGTGATTCTATATTCTTTGCCCACAGGTGGTAGGGCAAAGGATGTATGATGGATGAAAAGAGGGAAGAGTTGCTTTTTCTGCTATTCTGTCTTTTCTGTACTTTCTTAGTCTTTAGCTCTCTGCAATGAGGCCCCCTCACACACAGTTGCATTTAATGTGTTTATCTTAATTTTGAATTGCTCTGCATTGTGTTGAGAATCACATGCAAATCTGTGGTTGCTCTGTACAGTTGTATGATGAACAAGCATGAGAAAGGGTGACCATGCTGCTCACACAAGCATTTGAACTCACTCCCCTGTGTGAGGGTGGAGACAGAGTAACATGGCAACATTCACCAGAACCAGAAAGCAAGATCTCTGCTTTTCCTGCTTTTGCTTGTGGGTTGAAGGTGCCAGTGTGTGCACAGCTCAGGGTGTGGGGGGTTTGTTCAGTGGGCCTAAAGTACACAGTGAGTGGAGAGTTTAGTTTAGAAAGTGAGAGCACAAGGTCTATACTATGATTAGGCCAGGAATTGCCAGACTTTTGAACTGCAGTGTAAAGTTTGGGCCACATAGCAGCTTATTCTGGCCAAGAACTTTCAACTTTCTAGACTGCCTGACATGGAAGGTACCTGATCCAGCATGCAACACCTTCTTGTGTAATTGTTCCATTCTTGGCCAATAAAGTGGAGCAGAATTTCTGACAAATGTCAAAAGTTTGGCTCTACAAGGCTAGCTGTGTAGTAATATTGTGTTGAGCTGTCCACCCACAAAATAACCCAAGAGAGAAAGCCCAGCTCTCTCCCACAAATACAGTATTCATCTGCATTCATTTTGACAACAAAACATATGCATGCATGGTGCTTTACTGCCCATACCATATGCTGTTTGATTTCACATGTTTCAAATGTAGAAATCTACAGTTTTCAAGACAGGCCTGGAAATTGTTTTGGGTGTTGGTAGCAAAGGAAAGGAAAATATGCACAGTGAATGTTCAAGTTGGCTCATTCTGAATATTTCTGAAACTAAAGTGACGGTTCTGTGATTAGAGGCATTATAAGAGAGTAGATAGTAAAGCACTGAACATGGTAATAAAAAATGTAATGCTGTTGTTACAACTCCTAAGCACATAGATGAGTCATGGGATATTACGCAAGAAGGGAGTTAAAGACTGATATATGACTCCTGTGAAAGATTATTGGGTGGAATTCTGAGATCCATAAACATCGCATGTCTCACACCCTTAGTCTTTGGTAAATAAGGTTCTCCTGATTCTAGATAAAAAACAAAACAAATACTTTGAAGGTACAATCCATACAATTGATATTAATATGTTTTGTTTTGTCATTCATTTTTAGAATTTGGCATATACTAATGACATATTTGCTTTACAGTTCATTTAAAGGAATATTCCTTGTTCAATACAAGTTAAGCTTGTGGCTTTTATTGATTACCACAACATTTTATTTTGACTAGCCCCTACTAAAAAATAGCAAAAATCTTGGTTCCAGTGAGGCACTTACAATGGAAGTGAATGGGGGCAAATCCGTAAATGTAAAAATACTCAATGTTTCTAAAGTATAGCCACAAGACATAAACAATATGCATGTAAACATGATTTTACTGTGATAAAATATTTACTATCCTTTCCTGTGTAACATTATAGCCAATTTCACAACTTTGTTGCCATGTCTCTATGGGGGTAACCCCCCCCCCATGATTAAAACAAGCAAGTACAACGTCCCCAATATTTATACCATGATCAATCAAAATTTTGAATTCTTCATACTGTAACCCCCTCCAGTGTTCAAGCCAAATTTACGCCGTTGCCTAAAATGACTGTAGAAATTATGATTTAAACAACTTTACACCTCAAATATCAAATAATTAATGAGTCTTAACAGAAGAATTAATGTGTGCTTTCATAAAATTATAAGCTTAAAATTTCTGCTTTTAAAACCTCCACTGTAACCTAGATTTTTGCTGTTTTTAAAGAAAAGGAGGGACGAGTCTAAATAGATTTTTGTGGTAATCAACATTATGGCACAAATGCTGTCGAATGAGCTTTACTTCTATTGATCCCGGAATATTCCTTTAATTTCATGATGCATTGAATTTCTATAAACTGATATTACATATAGGCTAATCTTTTCCCCTCCTCATGTGTCTCTATTTTCCATTTCAGTTTCTAACAAGCACCACTTTGTAGATGGTGGACTGCTCTACCAGTTCAGGATGAATTTCAGGCGGCGACGACGATTAATGGAACTTTTGAACGAGCACTGTCATGGCATACCGGAGAACCATGACAGCCCGTTCTGTCTGCGCAAACAGGGCTCTGAGGGGGGAAACACCAGCTTCCTCTCAGGTTAGTTCAAAATCATAAAGGAAATCCAGAGAATGAATATACAAATAAGTTAGGTTAACCCAAGGTGTGAGATATTTTATGTAGAATAAATGTTGTGATCATACTGTGATTTTCAGTAGTCTGCAGTTACATTGCTGGTGAAAGTGAAAGTATTTATACTGCATTGAGAAAGTATTTTGTGAAATTTATCTCAATTGATTTAGTGGACATAATTTAGCTCATATATGGTCATAGATGGACTATAAATATATGGACATAATAGCATGCAGATTATTTTTCTGTTGATGCTGAAAAATATTATGCTTACATGTTAGTGGAGTTTGGGTGACCTCAAAAATTTACTTCTATATTGTAGTAAGATGCAGAGTAAGCACTAAAAGAAAATAATACATAATCTGGAAAGCAATTAATACATATAAAATGTTAATAACTATTAAATATTAAAGAAATATGAATTATTAATAAATATTATATAATATTATTGTTGACATATAATTAGTAAATATAATAATAACTATCTGTAAAAATAAAAAAAATAAATAAATAGATATCAACGAAATGCACATATTGAATATGAATCTGTTTGGTAACCTTGTAAGGTTGGGGTTCTGCCTGAAGGGACCATGGCTGTATTGGCCTGCCTCTGTGTATTTTGTACTCCCTTTGTGTGAGCACACGGGTCCGGTTGTTTGGGGACGTCATGCACATGTTACCGTCGTGCGCATGTTACCGCCATGCACTCTCTGGTGATGTCATGGTGCTGTCAACCTGTTAGGTTGGTTTTTGTCTAATGAGGCCTGTGGCATCAACGTTCCCTGTCTGTTTTTGTCAAAGCATGTTTACGTTTTGCCCTTATGTGTTTCAGGTGTCGCTAGCATGCTGAATCAGCATTTCCCTGGGAACCCTGATTATTTCCATGGGAACGCTGATCATTACTGCCTTCAGCTGCGAGTGGCACCTGCCTCTTGTTTGTTTCCTCGCTTTTTTAAATCCCGTTGTGTGTCATGTCAGATGCTGGATCATTGTTATTCTGTTGTGTGTTTTGCTGCATTGTTTGAAGGAGACCAATGTGATGTTTAATGTTTGCTGTCTTGTTATTGTGTTGTTTCGAGTTGGAGATCTCTTGTTTGTTGTTGGTTGCCTATCTCTAGAAGTGTGGTTACATTCTAGTGCGCCTTTGCCAGATATTGTTGACCCAGTTCCCTTGGAGGAGGATTCCTTGGACTCTGCCTGTGTTGGTGGAGAAACTTGCCTGGGCTTTGCTTTGTTTAAAAAGGAACCTTTTGTTTTTAATAAATCCTATTGATTGTTTTCCTCTGTATTTGGGTCCTGACTCTCACCCCCTTGATGGAATCTCAGGTCCATATGTGCTATCACAGAAGTTAAAATGTTGATCAATATCTATACATACTAGGTTTCTAGATTTCTTACTTCCATATCCAAATGTCTATAACCCTATATCTCTCACTCTCTCGCTCTCTCTCTTCCCCCCAGTAAGCCCCTCTAAAGAGATAAAGGTGGTGTCAGCAGTAAGGCGGAGCAGTATGAGCAGTAGTTGTGGCAGCAATGGTTACTATAGCAGCAGTCCCACACTTATATGCAGCCCCCCTGTGATCTGCAACCCCAAGTCTGGTAAGAAAAGTTTAAAAAAACTCAATTTAAAAAAACTCAAAGATGGAGAAAATGATTGCATTTCAGTCTAGACAACTCTGGGAATAAATTTAAAAGTATTATAATGGATATGAAAAGTTAGTAGGTCTTGTCAGACTAAACCTGCTTACGCTACAAATGCTAGAGCTAAAAACATACAAAGACATGCTGTGTTGAGCATGCAAGACATGTTGCTGCTGCACAATTCAACATATATAAAATCTCACTTGAAGCAGATATAGACAAGTGGTTCAGGGGAGGAGGAGGGTTGCAGGGTGAAAACTCTTGTAGAGCGCTACAGTGAGACCAGTTTACTTGCAAATGTTAGATAAAGGGAGTATTCAAGTTGATTGGCTAACAGATTTCATGTCAAAGGACCTATCAGTTTGCACCATGGAGAGTGCAAGCCGATTGGTTAACAAATTACATGTCAAAAAATATATAATCTTTCCCCATTTCATGACTGAACTGATTTGAATATAATAATAAAATAAAAAATTATCTTAATAATAACGTGCACAATAAGGCCAGACAGCAAATAGGGTTCATTTTGATTTCCCTTTTCTTTAGCTTTTTCTTAACCTCCACTTTTACATCGGTTTGCCAGCCAGCATAAGCTTTAGTTTCTATTTACACCCTCTCTCTGCTCTGACACTTTTTATGGTACAAATATCTGGCCCCACTTTGAGGGGAGGGTAGAGTCACATGGGGTAACCTCCTTGTGGTAGGGATTAGTGGTTCTCGCTCTCAATGGGGTGCATGGTAAGTTGTGCATGGATTGCGGAGAGTAGCATGAGCCTCCACATGCGGAGTCTCCGCGGTGTCATGCACAATGAGCCACGTGATAAGATGCACGGATTGACTGTCTCAGAAGAGGAGGCAACTGAGACATGTCCTCCACCACACGGATTGAGGTGAGTAACCGCGCCACCACGAGGACCTACTAAGAGGGTACAAAATTTCACCCATTCCAAATTGGGAGAAAAGGGGATAAAAAATAAAAAAACAGTCAAAAACCAAATGCTGTTCATACAGATACCCAAGCTCTTATGATTGCACAATGATGAAACGCAAGGGAGAGTGTTATAGCTTTCTTGAAGATTTGTTTACAACGTATCACTGTTTGTTTCACAGAACATGCTGTGTAGAGAGTCTTAAATATGTGTTCAGTTACAGTAAACGCATGGTTTGTTTCTGCAGAGCTTTGTGGGAGGGTCAGAAGGTTGTATGTATGTGTGCTTTCAGGCCATAAAAACCACATCAGCTAGTTCTCTCTCTGTTCCACTTGGCCTCGCTCCACTGTATTTGTGCCTGTTGACAGTGATTCCAAGAGGTGTCAGCCATTTATTTCCCATGAACTTCTTCACCTCCTGACAGAGATTTTCCATGGTAACTCTCAAATTATTATTATTATTATATGTATGCCCCTCTCAGTGTTTGTGAAGCAGAATTAGCAGAATTTTTTTTGGGCAATATTTGCTCCCTGGAATATGGCATTTTATCTCCATGTAGGTAATTAAAAAAATATCTTGTCTATATACAGTATGTGAAACACTTTCATTCAGTTAGTTAAATTAAATAAATTATCAATCTGAAAAATATTGCCTTTTAACTATAAAATCAAAACAAATACAAAAGTAGCTGTAAATGATGTACAAGATATCATAGCACAATAAATACTCTATGCTAAAATGCATATTCAGTTATTGGCCGGTCTTTATGTTAGATTATACTGGCTACCTTTGATAGATTTAGATTTTTCTTATTTTTTTTTGTTAAATAATTGCAGTTGTTTCCCCTCACATTTCAGTGTAGATTTAATAGTTTTTCATTAAAAATTATTTAATTACTTCATTAGCTGCACATTCAACCACACTCAGCTCTGAGACAGTGAATTCATATATATGACAGCTACAGTTCACTACGGTGTCTGCAAAGCATAACTGGATCGACCTAGAGTGGAATATTTTGACATAAGTCAAAAATATTATCTACTATGACTGAATCAACCTGAACATATTAGCCTAGACCAACAAAACCTATTTTTAAGGGTTAGGTCAGGTAGAAATAAATCCTTAAGGTAACAATTGCACTTTTTACAACATTTTACAATGTATGAAAAATATATCAAATTTTACATTACATAAAAATAAAAGGCATGCACTACGGGGTAATTTTTCCACTCATATTTTAAATACATGGGCATTTTTTGTCCCTTTATGAAATCTTTACAAGTCCTTGTAAATTTCTGAACATGGTGTCTACCTGATTACATATTGTAAGGATATTGTCTTCGGTCATTTTTAGCTTTTATTTACAGAACAGAAAAATTTATTTACAGAACAGGAAAAGTAATTGGGACGGATTATAACTAACTAAATATGCACACCATTTCTATCCTGCTGTGTCACAATCCGTTTTATCCCAGTCAGTGTGCCTGTGTGAAGAAAGAGTAGATGAGGGAATAAACTCTCTGACCCATAAAAACTCTCAGGCTGAGAACCTTGAACGGAGTGTGTACACGTGTTGAGTGTGTTTGTTTATGAGTCTGGCAGGAACACATGGTCCCCTTAAGGAAAAGCAGGGAGCACAGCCAACAGACAGAAGGGCAGAAGAGCATTTTATATTCATTTTATATACGGACGTTTGAATGGCGAGCTCTGCGCACTTTGCTACTTTTAATACTTTTTATGTCATAAACCACTGAGATTCGATACTATCTGATTCTTAACTGTTCTTTGAAGACAATATGTCAAAGAATTCAAACTCCTCAGGCTCTGGAGACATTAAAAGCCACTTACGTGCTCAAGCTGAAGCCAGTGAGCAACAGGCTGAAAGCCCAGGACTAAATATGGCCAGTGAGGTGAAAGAGATCCAGCGTCAACTGTTGAACATGTCGGCAATGCTAACGAAGGTCATTAATTAGATCAGGTGGGGTTTATTTGGGACCCGAGCTCTTCTAATAACGTCACATCACTATCATGTGGTCAGTGGTGGATGATCAGACTCCGATTGCTGCCATCTCACGGCGAAAAAGCGTTTTATATGATACAATGGGATTATCATTTTAAGATTTTGGAAATATACGGGTTCGGGAATACTTTTATTGGATGGATTAAGTTACTTTATAGACACCCGGTAGCAGTGGTACAAACAAATGGATTAATTTCAGATTATTTTACTCTGGACAGGGGCACCCACAGGGTTGCCCTCTTTTCCCATTATTGTTCTGACTTGCCCTGGAACCATTAGCAGCCAGGATAAGAAAGGAAGATGATTTTCCAGGGGTGGTAGCGGGAGGTATGGCGCATAAACTTGTTTTATACAGATGATATTTTATTATTCGTCTCTGAACCCACTATGCCTTGCCTCCACAGAATTATTCATTCCTTTTGTAAATTCTGAGGATACAGAGACAATTGGTCTTAATCCAAAGGTTTGGAGTAGTAAAAAATCCCAGATTACATTTCAATGAAGTTCATAAATCGATTGACAAAGGTGGGCTAGGCCTACCCAAGATTTAGTTTTATTATTATTAGGGCTGTCGATTTAACATGTTAAATCAGTGCGATTAATTTGACAAAAAATAACACGTTAAAAAAATGTATGCAATTAATGGCACCATAATAAGGAAGATTCCTGAGAAATGCAAGCTTGTAATACCATCTGTTTACTCCAGATGGCAGTAAGTGAAATTTAAGCTGTAAGAGCAACACACAGTTTATACAGTGAAGAAAACACTTCAGTAGGCAGAACAACGAAAGCTTGCGTTACATTCTTGCGTTCAAAACACTTGAAGGAGCGCAAATGTGAACTAAGGGATCTCAAGGTGTGTTTAAAGATTGAGTATTAAACTATATTTAACTTGAAACAGTGAACTAAACGTTTTCTGTTTATGACACATCACACCCGAGACGCTACACAAGCATGTCTGACTGTCGAACTGATTGACAAATCCACTTGTGAAATGGATTGCTGTGAACTGTATGCCAATGATTGACTTATGATCAATAATATGGTAGTAAACAATACATTGTATTCTAAAGACGCTTTTTGTTTTGTCTTATCAATTATTAACTCTTCTGCTACAAGAATGTAATGCATTTTAATTATCTGATTTTTATTAAAATTATATATATATTTATATTTATTTATTTATTTTTTTTAAATATGTAAAGGTAGCTATGTATAATTATATACTGATATAAATATGTATAATCTTTCTATATTGAATTATTGTTATATGAGGGGCTTTCTCAGCAAATATCTGTATATGTGACTGATCGCGATTAATTAATCGGGACACCATGTAATTAATTCGATTAAAATTTGTAATCGATTGATAGCCCTAATTATTATGCATTTGGTCTCAGGCATTTGGTTCATTGGTCACTTCCACTTGAGTGATGTTCGGGGGAAGGGGATTAATGTATATAATTGATTCCATATTTTATGTTGTGTTTGTCTGTCTTGTGGATGGTATCAATAAGAACTGTTAATAAAATTACAAAAAAAAGAGTGACACTGGGTGGATCCCACATGACTCACCCCTTTACTAAAACAAAGCTCTCCCTGCTCTGCATACAGCCTGAGGTTCTCTATTAAAACAAGATCTCCTCTTTGTCCAAGAACAACTTGGTTGTTCCTAGATGCAAACTGACAAAATAGAATTTTAAGTAATTACATGTTGTATATTTGCTCTTGATTGTTGCTCCAGACATTGTGTGGTTTACTTCTGTGTAATTTTACATGAAATAATGGTATGTAAGGAGATGAGAATGCTCTTGGTTTGGCAGTAGCGTTGCCTAGCTCTGGTTGGTCACTGTGCTCATCCAATCCCGGAATCTCTCTGCTTTCCTCCTATAATCAATGCAAATAAAATAAACACAAGAGAAAAAGTGAAAAAGAGAGAATGAAAGAAACCCAGTCAGACACAGACCTAATAAAGTAACTGTTTTACATCGTGGGTCCAAAATGAACACCTGTGAAGCTGCAAAGAGTGTTGGGCAAGCTACTCCAAAAATTTAGTTCAGTGGTTTACGAGGACATTTTTATTGATTACAAACTGGTAATTACAAGGGTATTATGCTATAAATCTGGTATTTCTAGTGTCCACATAATTCAAATTGCTTAAAAAAACATTCTAAACAATGTTTTTTGTTTTGAAAATATAAAAATGCAGAGGGTTAGGTTTTTGAGGGTTTGATTTTGGGGTGGGGTTAGGGCATAGAACAGGGGTGGGCAACTATTTTGTCCACATCAGGCTTTAAGTAGGGCATAGGTGGCCACATTGTATTCCTTTTGAGATACAATGTTCTGCATTGATTTTGGTTATATAAGGGTGCTAGCCTGCCATTGGGAGCAACTTGGTGTTCAGTGTCTTGCCCAAGGACACTTCGGCATGTGGAGTCATGTGGGCCAGGAATCAAACCACCAAACCTGCGATTGGTGGCCGACCCACTCTACCATCTGAGCCACAGACGCACCGAAAGTTACTCACTAGTAAAATATTTTTAGAAATTTCAATATAATAAATGGTTTAAATCTTTTTGAATGGAAATAGTATGACTTTTATTGATTTTAAGCTTTGTAAGAAATTTAAATCAAAGATCTACAAACCTAAAGAAAACATCAGTGACTGTTGTCTAATAACAAATTTCACCTCTTCGAATATGTACTGTCCGAAGCTTATTTTCTAGTACTCCCATAACTTACTCCTACATCACAGACCTGCCTTCAAATCAACAAAAAGAAAACCTGAGGAACAAATTAAGAGTGCGTTTTTTTTTTTTTTTTTGAGAAGCGGAGACTGGTTTGAACATAATACTGCAAATGACACAATGACCTCCAAATACGTTAGGGAATATACAGGTAAAGCTTACATTAAATCAATACAAAATGCACACAACCTCCATAACCTTTCCACGTGTCTGTCTCTCTCTCTCTCTCTCTCTCTCTCTCTCTCTCTCTCTCTCTCTCTCTCTCTCTCTCTCTCTCTCTCTCTCTCTCTCTCTCTCTCTCTGTCTCTCTTATATTCCTCTCTGTTTCTGTGCTTTTCTCTTGTCTTGTAACTAAAGATTCTTAGTCCCTCTTACACACAATCCTCTCGCTTTGTTTGATAAAGGATGTGTCATTGTATGTGACTTTGAAGGGGGGATGGAGGTGCATGGCCATGTGCTCTCTTTATGCACACTACATTTATCTTATGTTGATTGTGATTTCCTTGTATAATTTTTTTGTTTTCTAAATTTGCAGAATCTGCCAGATGTTCATCATTTTTTACATAATTATTTTTATTATGTCCATAATAAATTGCTTCTGTTTTCTTATTTAAAAAATGTATGGTAACTTAATAGCTAAATTTCATAACGAGTTGGTCTTTCAGCTCAGCCAATCCGAAGTCAGTCAGCAGCTTTGGCGTTTGATCCAGAATAGTGGCCAAATGGTTCAGGGTTTAGCTCACTTATTACATTACAGATGCAGAGAGGAGGGTAATTAGAACCTCTTCCGTGTTAAATTAGTCCATCACAGTGACCCCATTACCTCATTACTTGATAAAAAACAAGCTTTCAGCCCCTCATTACAGCACTCTTTCTTTCTGTTTCTGAAGAACCACATGTTTTGTTTCAGGATGTCTCTTTGTTGACTTTTTAATGTGAGAGATTGTGATTGTGAGAGAACTGTAGCATTACGCAAGGTGAGGAGTAAAGTACATTTTTGTTAGTGTTGCTGTAATGAATAGATAATCTTCACTTGTAATCCTTTTTAATAGCCAAATTATCTTTTATTTTTGGAAAAGAAATGAAAACAGGCTAGAGTTAATGACTGAGGAACATTGTCTGTATGTCTTTATTCACAGTCCTGAAGAGACAAGTGAGCCCAGAGGAACTTCAGACCTCTGGTGGACCTTACATAAAGAAGACATTCACAGTAAGTCACACATACACAAACAAATGCACACATGCTCGCCGAATCTGCTCAGACTCCAAGCTCTAACTGCATTTTAAGTGTGTTTGGTTCTGAGAATCCATTTACGGGGAGGAAAGGTTCACAACTAATAATAGTGAGAGGAAGTTTTTTCCTGGATGCACGTAGAGATGTCGATGTTGTTCCAATCCTTAACAGGATCAACAGGAAGAGCTAAGTCCAGATAAGGATCCAGGTCAATGAATCTGAAATTTCATTCTGTCTTCAGCTGTCATTTAGCTTACTTAAAGCCTGATGAAATGGCTTGAAGAGGATAGGTTTCTTTACATTTGTTAATGTATTTCCTATTGAAACAGGAAGATGAGTCAGGAGATATCTGGACATTATAAATAGTTACTAGGCTTTATGTCACAGCCCAGAATTATTATTTGCTACTTGCTATTGATAGTCAGAAGTAGGTGGTATTATAACTAGAGAGCATTTTATTTAACTAAATTAGTGAGTTTAAGATGAGTCATCAGTATTTTTGCTCCAGTTTCTTGGAAGAGATACACTGAACATGTTTTGAATGTCTGCGTAAGAAGTACATTTTGGTCAACCTTTAGATGAACAAGAGCATATTTTACTCACTGAGTCTCTGCATTGGCTCTGTAAGCATTTGAGCTAGAACTGAATAGGTTATGTGTGTGTCTGCAGATTGTTGGAGATGCAGTTGGCTGGGGCTTTGTGGTGAGAGGAAGTAAACCCTGCCACATCCAGGCAGTGGACCCTGGCGGCCCCGCTGTAGCAGCTGGAATGAAGGTACAGTATTAATCAGTATATGTCCATATCGTGTAAAGGTTGAAGGTTGTATTCACTTATTTCTCTGTAAAACAGTTAAAGGATGGGCAAGGAGGAGGCGAGAACCGGCTTGTCAACATAAATAATAATTTACTAAGAAACTTAACATACACAACATAAACAAACACACATGCGGAAAGGCCAACACAGTGCGAAAGGGAGAGAGAGAGGAGAGAGAGAAAAAGCTCACTCACCGGTTCTCTGATGTACCGTCGCGTGGTCCTCGAACACTCCTCCACACTCAGGTGGACAACAGCCGCTCCAACCCCGGGCGAACCGGAGTGAAACCGTCGACCCCCAGCGGGTAGAACGCGCCTCCGCTTTTCTGGCGGCAAATGGGGACATTCCTCCGCCCCTGGCAGCGGCTCTACCGCTCCGGGCGGTCGGAGAGTTTCTTCCCTCCTCCCCTCGCGGACGGCGGTCTTCCCTCGACCCCTCCGCGTCTCTGGGGACGGCAGGGCACTCCTCCGCCCCCGGCAGCGGCTCCCTCTCTCCAGGCGGTTGGGGTATCCAGTCCCCACTTGCCCCGCGGACGACGGCCGTACCCCGCATCCGGGCGGTCGGGCTACTCCGTCACCCGGCAGATGGCAGCGACGCTCCCCTGGGTGGACGGCAGTGTCGAGGACTCTGCGACGGGCATCCCTCCTCCTTCCCGGGTTTCGGCACCAATGTAAAACAGTTAAAGGATGGGCAAGGAGGAGGCGAGAACCGGCTTGTCAACATAAATAATAATTTAATAAGAAACTTAAAACACAACATAAACAAACACAAACGCGGACATGCCCGTAATTCTCTCTCTCTCGAACAATCGTCACCGGCCGCCTTTATCCCTCGCGCGCCTCATCAGGCCGATTGGGGACCGGGCGCGCGATATTCCGACCCGGCCCCGCCCCCCTCCGCTCCACATGCTCCATATTTTTTTCTATTCTGTTTTATTACTGTAAGTACATGAGTTGTGTGGTGTACATCCAGTAGATGAAGTTGCAGTTTACAAACAAAGGCTCGGCATGACAATTCCAGGTTCTTAAGGTACCCTAGAAAAGAGACCAAAAGTGCTGTGTGGGGGGTTTGAAACTCCCCATTTCCTAAAGATTAGTGGAGATTTGGGCTTCTGTAGATTCCCACCATTTATTAAGCACACAAAGTCACAAAGAGCTGATATTAACTTCTAAAGTGTGACAGTGGTGACAAAAATAAGGCTTAAATACAAGACCAGTGATTATCTACAGTAAAAAAAAACAATTTCAGCCTTTTTTTTAAGATTTACGCATTTCAATTTCATAACAAAATTACATCTCCATTATTTGTGTAATGTTTAACTAAATTAAATGAATACAACTTAAAATATTTAGTTGTTATGAAATTTAAATATGTAAATCTTGAAGTAGTTGTATGTGTGTAACAGTACCCAGTTTCACCACCACCACAACGCATAATGGGTTTTTGTGGTTATGCTAAAGAAAATTAAATGCATTACTGATAACATTTTTCTACTGAAAGTAGGAGTAACTCAAACCATTAAAACCAGTGGTCAAATATTATTGTGTAAGTGAAATAAGTGAAATGTGTACTTAAAGCAGTCAAGAGGCATATCGCACAACTGCTGGGTATTTTTATTTTTGTTTTACTTTTACAAGCCACATATCTCAGGCTTAATAAGTTTGGCATTGTTTGTTTGAGAGTGTGTTTTAAACATCCTGATACATGTACGCCAAATTCAGATACAGCAAAGTTTAAACTTATTTTGTACTTTTAACAATAAATATTTTCTTGACTTTCCATAAAATATCACTTTATAACAGCTTTAATTTACGTTAACAAACATTATTATATTATACTGGACAGTGCTTAAAGGTGCTATAAGTAATATTTGTTATATACTAAATCATAAAATTACTATAATATGTCATTTGAGAATTAGGAAACATGATACGTTGAATACTGGCTTCTCCAATAACAATGCTACAGCCAGTATATTCTACATTGAAGTTTCCATACTGGACTGGAATTTCTGTTTGTTTTGACCTGTGTGAAATACACGGTGTAGTATTTCGACACCGCCGGATTGCCAGTTTTGAACAAGTTTACTGACAAACTACACTGCGTGCCATGGAAGCCATCAAACGAACCGTATCAGAAATAACAGATTCCACAAAACCTAAAAATCCTTGCCATCCATCTAAAAATCACCATGACCAGAGGCATAGTAAAACAAGGATAAATATCGGAGATGCCTTTGGAAGATGGAAACAGCTTAAAGCCCAGAAATACTTTAAAATGGATGCTAAGTTGGCTAATTTGCATGACAACATTCTGGCAACCCGCATGAGCTTCGAGTCTTGGGCGGTCCAGACAACTCTCCAATATATTGAATTTGGACTGCAGTACCCATTTCAAATGCTTGTTGTCAATCTTACGGCTTGTTTGAAAAATCTGGAAGCACAGTCGCTCTCTTGTGTGATGTTACATTCATTTGATCTATAGAAGGACAACCCAGAATGAGCAGGAAGAGCCTCATGAAAAAGAGACAGGGATGGTTTGATTACAACACACAAACACACACATGTTGGTGTGGCTATCCTTATGAGGACTCTCCACTACATAATGATTTTTATACTGTACAAACTATAGATTCTATCCCCTAACCCCACCTCTAAACCTAACTCTCTCAAAAAACTTCCTGCATTTTTGGATTTTCAAAAATAAATATAATTTAGTATGTTTTTTTTTTTTTTATAGCATAATACCCTTGTAATTACCAGTGTTAGGAATATTTTGGATCTAGTCGCGATCTCCAATTCCCTGGTCCCGTCTTTCTATGTTCGTGCCCAGTGAGTCTGAGTCTCTGGAGACTTTGCGAAGGAAGTAGAAAGAACAACACGCAGTCGGTCTGTATTCAGTCTACTCAATGTTTATTACAGCAAGCATGTTATTTATATTCTTCATATGACAAAGGAACAAAGAATCAGCCAATAGGATAGTGACAACCAGGGTCAAAGGGGGAGAAATGGGTGCTCTGGAGTAATACAGGAAAAGGGCCAAATGCAGATGCGCCAGACTTACGGTTGACCTTGTTCACCTCAAGAGCACGAGTATGACCTAATCACCTCACAGAAATAAGAATGCGGAACATCATAAAGAGGAAGAGAAGAAATCGGTCAGCAGTTGCTAAATATTCTGACTCACTAACGTGCGCACTGCAGCCTGCATCTGGGGTTAACTGAACACACATGGAAGGCCAGAAACACATACAGGGAGCAGAACAGCATGTACAATTTCATATTTCTCACAATCCCTCCTTTGATCATAAAATGATCACAATCATATCAAACATTGTACCATGCTAAAACCTTTACCATGGGAGCTTTAAACCCTCGTATCTTCATCGTTCATTCTTAGGGGTCGATAAGCAACTTGAGGTGGTCTTACCACTAAGCTAAGAGAGCTGGAAATCATTTGTTTGATTAAAGCCATAAAACAAGGCCATAAGCAGGCGATGATGAAAAATACAAGAAAAACGCAGAATATGACCAAAAAGTAATGTTCCATTTTGTAAATGAATGTCCAAAAACCTGAAAAGAAATCAACATCCCCATTGGGATGGGGGTCTTGTGACCTCTTTACATTTCAGATATATTTTTATATACCTTGCTCTATGATTCCACCTGTTCCATCCTTTTCTAGGATGTATATGTTTGTAACTTAAAAAATGTTATGTTTATCTACCTTACAGTTATGAAAGGAATAATACCTGCCATACCTTCTTCTTGACCAGCCCTTTAACCCAGTGGAGTGATAGTGTAGCACTCAGCAGCCATGGCACTAATTAACTACAATTATGACCAATTACTGAGGGAAAAGCATTGTGCTTTTAAAGACAACGTCTGAGCTGCACTTGTTCAATAACTTTGTTACAGTATATTGAGCATTGTTACTAGCATAATTAATATGTTGAAAAATAGGAATATTAAAAGATCTTTGCTATAATTTTAATAAAATAGTTGCATTTAGCTTACAGTAATTTAATAATACATTATATAATTTATATACGTGATAGAAACATAAGTGATATTAAGTGGCCAAGGATTTGGCCATTTCAAGTATATTTAGTCATACTGAATTGAAAACAACTTTCAGTAATATATAAGCCCCTTTCTAAATATCTAAAATTATTTATTAACCTCTAAAAACATGTCTCAGCAGGTAGGGATGTGTCATATTAACTAGCTACTAATGTGAATTGGTTAAACATTTTTAAAGTGTTGTTTATATAAAAAGACAGTTTTGAAGATGTAAGTTAAAAAATTGTCTTTTGGAACTGTCAAGCTGTTAAACTTAAAACTAACATTAAGAATGTGTTTTGTGTGTTGTGCATGTGCTGTGTATATTCGTATATAACACGTCTAATAAAAGTTAATTAATGGGCCACGTGCAGCATATTTCCAAACATTCTGTTCACTTCATTGTACATTTTCTGACTGTAAATCCTCTTGGAGCTTTCAGGCCATGTCCACTAAACTTGGTCAAATAGTTACATTTAAAAACATACAAGTCCTTAAAGGGAAGAGTCCACCCAAAAATAAAAATTCTGCCATTATTTAGTCGTCATCATGTTGTTTCAAAACATATGTGTCAGGGTTTCCATGCATCTGGAAAGCCTGGAATTTTGCAGTGCAATTTTCCAGTCATGGAAAAGTCATGAAATGTAAAAAAAAGACCTAAATCGAGGGCTTGGGTAGCTCTGTGGTAAAGACCACTGACTGTGCTGGCTACCATCCCTGGAGTCCATAGTTCGAATCCCAGGGCGCACCGAGTGAATCCAGCCAGGTCTCCTAAGCAACCAAATTGGCAGGTTGCTAGGGTGGGTAGAGTCACATGGAGTAACCTGCTAGAATGTGGTTCGCTCTAGGTGGGGTGCACGGTGAGTTGTGCATGGATGCTGCAGTGGATGGCGTGAAGCCTGTTATATCTCCGCGGTAACACACAAGCCACGTGATAAGACGCAGAGGCAACTGAGATTCAGCCTCCGCCTCCCGGATTGAGGCGAGTCACTACACCACCATGAGGACTTAGAGCACATTGGGAATTGGACATTCCAAATTGGGAGAATAATGGGAGAAAAAAACAAATAATAAAAATTACATTTCCTGGAAAATAATTCATTGTCCTGGAAAGTTTAGTTAACTAATCCCTGACATGCTCTGTTTGTCTGCTGTCATCTCTGCATTGCCCAACAAAATAGTTTAGATATTGATATTGTACAAATTATGATTTGTTTTGTTCCAACATTGCTATTAACCAAATAACATTTGAGTTATAAACTTAAGACAACGATGATGGACGGACTACTGATTTGTTTTTACAATTAATTCACACCCTGGGTTGGTAGCATTCTAGAATTAATTTTCGATAATTCAACAAACAGAGTCGGCTTATACCGTGGTCATCACATGTAGTGTGCAGGAATCGAGTCATGAGATGTGACATATTTGGATGAAAATGAATGTTGAATACACAATTAATCAAATAAAAATTGGGATATGTCCTATTGTGATAATTAAACTGCAAAAGTATGTGATTTAATTAAATAATTGTATAATCTGCAAGTGATGCGCACTTCAAATTGAATGTGTGAAGCCGGGTGCTCATACACTGAAAATACCTCATCATGTGCATGTGTGTGTGTGTGTGTGTGTAAGATGACAGTGTGAAGTGCACAGCACATACAGACAATGTATTTATTTAATTAAATCACTGCTTTAAGGGGATTAGTAATCACACTGGGCCATGTAGCAAACTGCTTACTGTATCTGGAAAGGAGATACTACCGTCAAAAACACACACAAAACTGCTTGATTTAAATTGATGCATGTGTTTTTTTTTTTACTTAAATATTTCACTTGTGCACATAAAATGTCCTGGAAATGTCCTGGATAATTGTGCCTTGAAAAGAGTGGGAACCCAGCATGTGCTGTTTTTTAAAAAGAATGTTCAGCATTTAAAATTTAACCTACAATGATTATGTCATATTTTCTGAATTGATGATTCAGGATGCAAATTGGTTCTTTCCTATATCTAATTGCATACTGAACTCAGGTTGATCTTTTCTTACTTACAAATATTTAATGTATCTATCTATATTACGTATACTGAAACTATCAAGCTCTCTCTCCCCCTCCTTTTTTCCTTCTATACCTCCTATATATATTTGAGTTTAGAATTTTTGTCACTGTAATTTTATAGAAGATTTTTTTTATATTTTTCTTTTGCTGCATTGCAAGCATTGATATTTCCTTCAGGATATGCAACTCTAGTTATATCATTATTATGATTTCATATTGTCTAGGTCATGGCAACCTCTTAGCAAAATAAGCAAACTGCAAATGTTTGGAGGACTTGCTTTCAATTAAGGATATAACAAGGGCAAGTTTGGCATGACATGCCAGGTTGCTTATTTATTATTTGATGTAGATAGTGTCAATAAGGGGTTACCAGGAAGGACTCCATCAAAGCTACATATAAAGTTATTGTTCTGCAGAATGTAACAAATCTTTAATAAACTCTGCACTACAGAGGCAAAACACAGGACACTAGAACTGAAACTGAGAAAAATGGATTCAAGGTTTTTTGATTATCCAGTCAAATGTGGATTAGCACATTTTCTGAACATAGTTGAATGAAACTCATCTGTCAAAGGACAGATCATAGACTAAGAGAACAAAATGTGTAGTTCCTGCATTTTGCTGAAGTATGACAATGTACAGTAGATCATTTTAATAAGCTCTTTTGTGCTGAGACTCTCATTCTTTTAGTCAATCTTCTCCATGAAAGAAACGTTTTATCACTTTAGCTTTGACAACTCTCTGCACAGAGATTAAAATCTGATTATTTTGCCATTGTGTATATGCTCCATATTCCATTTCGTTGTTATCTGTACATTGTCTTAATGTACTGTACAAAATATTATCCCAGTTGTTGTGCCACATTGTACTTACATTTTTCCTTGCTTAACTCTACAGGTGTGTCAGTTTGTTGTGGCAGTTAATGGACTGAATGTGCTCACTTTGGACTACAGAACTGTCAGCAAACTCATCCTCACTGGACCCAGAACAGTGCTTATGGAGGTTATGGAAGAAATGGAATACTGATGACACAATCCTTCTATTGTCTTTCTTTCTTTGTCTCTGTTTCCTCTCAGTTTGTATTGGCTGTGCATGAGTGTGCGTGCGTGCGTGCATGCGTGTGTGTGTGTGTGTGTGTGTGTGTGTGTGTGTGTGTGTGTGTGTGTGTGAGAGAGATACAGGCAAGGCTCTTAGTTGGACTCAAAGCTCTGAGTGGAACGTTCTTTTCAAGTGGAATGGCATCATTTTAATTCAAACCATTAACTTAGAGAGCATGACACTAATCCACACTTTAAGATGTGTTCTTTCCATTGGCTCCTCGTTGACTTTTACTCATCCATGTCATCCAGAGACTGTCTGCTGAGATCATGTGGAAAAGCACTGCCAAATATTGTTTTGTAGCAGATTTTATTTAGAACCGTTCCATTTAAAACACCATTTTTGCTGAGAAATCTAAATAAATTAGCAGATCAGATGCAAAACGAATTTGTGCCATTCATGTGAGAGCAAAGTTCAGTGCTCTTTTGTTTTTTCTTTGACTGTTTCTTCATTCAAGTTAAAGAATGAATGTTATCTGTGTATAAAAATAATGCTGTCTTGGATTAGCATAGTTGAAATTGATCACATTACCTTAGTGTGATTAGCTTTAAATACTTGTCGTGTTTTCCGGCACTTCTAAATAATAAAGAGAATTTATGCCTCCATATTAATGCAGGGGAAAACCAACAACAGCACTTACAGAGTGTGTTCTTTAGGTGAAACACAGCTAACGCACATCTAATATATGTTGTACTGTGCCTCATATCAGTTGTACAAGTTGAAGTATCTTGTTAAGATAGTTTTTATTTATTTTGTCTAAATGCCCATTAGGCAATCATGTAGTTAACAGTATAATGTTTATATTATACAACAGCATCAAAAAATAAATCTATGTGAAAGTGTTACTGTCCTAACTGCAAAATATTTTGCCATGAATAGTTTAATGTAGAATAGTCATGTAATGTTTATATGACAAAAAGCAATCAACAAGAAAATACAGTCTTCTAATTCAGTCACCAAAATATGAAACTAGATTAAGAAAACATATGTAACACTATTGAAGAAATGATCAGACTAACTGAAAAACTACAGTAGTGCCATATGTGTAAAGAACTCCTATGCATGTGTATTGTGTACAAGTCATCTGTGCAGGAAAAAATACAGTGTTTAACCTCAGTAGTGCTTATTATTTATCACGACACAGCTGAAAGTGTTATATGAACTGGACAATAAATAAGCTCTGTTGCCAAACTACATCTATCATGTGCAGACATGTACTGAATTAGAGGAACAGTGGTTTTGCAGGATGCTTCTTGTTCATTTGGCATTGTTTGCACTCATTTAAATTGATGAGGATGGCAAATCAACAGGAAAACAATGATCTTTTGGTTTTATAGAACTTTTTGTGCATATTAAGTCCCCAACCTTTAGTATGAATCTTATGCCTTAAAGACCTGTATTGTGCTGCTAATTCTCATGGCAGGTCATGTAATATCTTTAGTTATTTTAAAGAATATACCATGTCCTTTTCTTATGGCTGTGGTATAGGTGAATATTTTAGGGTGATCTTGACAATCTGCATGTTTTGTCTGGGTATTCTTTTAAATACCGGTCCAGAAATGTGCCACATTTTCTCCAGCAATGGGAAGTGTACACAAAGCATAAGCTAATCTTATAATGATAGTTCTTTTATGTTTAATTACTCTTGTTTTGAAATTAAAAGGGAAAAGTTCATCCAAATCTCTGATTTCAATGCAAATGAGGTCAATGCATGTGTGTATGTCTGAATCTGTAAGGAGTAAGCTCGTGGTACCATGTCTGTATTTCTCTGTGCAGCTCTAAATCATTATAAATGTCTGTTTAATGTTTTATTAAACATCTTGATTTCAGTTAAATACTGTATTCTTTCTATATATGCATTTTAAAAATGGTTATTAAATAATGACCATAATCATATGCAGTTGGATTGACATGACATTGAAAGGTACTTCATCCTCCTATTGCGTTTAGATCATTTTGATCCAGGACTTTGTCAGGACTATCAAAATGAACACACACACACACACACACACACACAGTTTAGTGCAGCTAACCTTATGAGGACTCTCCACAGACATAATGATTTTTATACTGTACAGACTATAGATTCTATCCCCTAACTCTCTCAAAAAACTTCCTGCATTTTTACATTTTCATAAAAACGTTGTTTAATATGTTTATTTAAGCGATATTAATTATGAGGACACTAGAAATGTCCTCATAAACCACATTTATAGCATAGTACTGTTGTAATTACAGTTTATAACCTAAAAATGTCCTCCCTTAAATATATATATATATATATATACACATATCCAGATATGGTAATTATAACCTCTGACATAAATCATCAGTGTTTTTATATATTATCATATATCAATCTGTATCAGACACATTTAGCAATTAATAGAGTATACAACCGCAAAATGTATCTACCCACGTGAACTTTGTGTACATGGATGACATAATGTTGTTGACTGAACTATAAAGCTTAACTGTAGTGCCACCTGTTGGTTAAATGCATTTGGCTAATGTATTTACTAAAGTATTAATTTCCAAATTTCGAACTTTAACACATTGTCATCCTAAACCAGGCTAATGCCTGTCTGTCCACGTATGCCAGTTTAGGAGAATGGCATGGTCTATGGCAGCACTGAGATCTGAATAAATAAGGTGACCAGATTTCTGAAATTAAAAACCATGACATTTTTAGTTCAGTGGTAAATATGTAATTGAAATTTCATGTTACTTATCTATTAATTAATGAAGGGGACAATTTGAATGTTATGTATTTTGACCATACTGAATGCAGTAATGTGAACTATGGTATTTCTAACTCTGTTTAATATGTCTCAATGAAATTCTGATATGGAGGTAAATGTGACAATTTTTTATTGAAATGAGTTCATTATTTTCTACACTGTATACAGTAGATGACACTGTGGCATAAAAGTGAACTAAACAAACATATATAAACAATAATTGAATAAATGAACTACTGCAGCTCCTCCACAGCACAGCCTTTGCTCACACTCTTCTTACTATCTTCTAAAATTCCTTTTCCTTCACTTTTACCTGGCACTTTCCTAAAACTAAGATGGTATAGGCTGTTAACTTGCTTGCTGGCAAACTGGCAGAGGAAAGAAATAATCTCACTTGATTACCATTTCTGATTGCCCCTTAGATGAATAACAAATCCTAAGTAATAATAATAATACTGTATCATATATAATGACAATCTAGACAACAATAAATAACTGTTGGGTTAATTGTATAATATAATTGTTAATATAAATCCTGTAACAACGGAATTCCAAAATGTTACTGGGTGAAGTAGTTTTGCACCCCTGTTCACCAAAAAATGAATGTACTTGGCTACAATGGCTGATAGGATGAATTTAACATATGATTTAAAATAAATGTTGTCATTTTTTAAGCAACATTTTTCGAAATGGGGACCCGGGTTGGTCGGTTGCTTGGGGCCTCAGAAACCATAAATCCACCCCATTTAATCTATACATTTTATCAATCCACTGGGAATTGAACCCATGATCTTGGCATTGCTAACACCATGCTCTACCAGCTGAGCAACATTTCCATTGTTAATAGAAAAATGTCTATTAAAGGAATAATTCACACATAAATGAAAGTTAATTAATTTACTCACCCTCAAGCTATCCCAGATGTACATGATTTTCTTTCATCTGTTGAACACAAATGATGATTTTTAGAAGAATAGGTCCTCACAAAGTGTATGGGTACCAACATTTTTAAGCTCCAAAAGCACATAAAGGCAGCATAAAAGCAATTCATAAGACTCCAGTGATATAATCAGTGTCTTCAGAAGCAGTATGATAGGTGAGGTTGAGAAACAGATCAATATTTAAGTCCTTTTTTTACTATAAATTCACATCCCATCCCAGTAGGTGGTGATATGCAAAAAGAATGGAAATCGCCAAAAACAAAAGAAGTAGAATGTGGCATTGAAAGTGGAGATTAAAGTAATCACCCACTCTTATCACATCGCTTCTGAAGATATGGATTTAACTACTGAAGTCGTATGGATTACTTTTATGCTGCTTTTGTGTACATTCTGGATCTTTAAAATTCTGGTACCCTTTAAATTGCATTGTATGGACCTACAGAGCTGAGATATTCTTCTAAAAATCTTCATTTGTGTTCTGCAGAAGAAAGAAGTCAAACACATCTGGGATATAAAAGGGGTAAGTAAATGATGAGAGATTTAACATTTTTGGGTAAACAATTGCTTTCATTTTATCAGTAATTTATTTAGAACACTCTTGTTTATTGATATTTATTTATGAGGAATAATGTTGACAAAATAATTTCCCAAAGGCAGACACATTTAATGTTTATTGTAGCTTTGGATGTTTTCTCTCAGGTTCTTTATGTGACAAAATCATTACCTATTGCATGATATTTACTGAGCACAACATTCCTGTTCAGCTGGTTTCATCTACAATAACACCATCCAAAACGGTCAGACCAACCAACTGATCTTCACCGATCACATCTCAAAACAGCCAGATCATGTAGAAGTTCTTCTAAATAATATCAGGAAATTAAAACCCTTCCTCTCTGAACATGCTACACAATTCCTTGTTCAGTCGCTTGTCATATCTAGATTGGACTACTTTAATGCTCTTTTAGCCAGCCTTTCTGCATTAGCAATTAGGCCTCTTCAAATGATTCAGAATGCAGTAGCACGTTTGGTCTTCAACAAACCCAACATGAGCGCATGTTACACCTCTAATGTCTCTCTACACTGACTGATGGTTGCTGCACATCTAGGTCAAGTTTCTAATGCTGGCTCCAGCTCACCTAAAACAATTTCTGCAGATTTATGTTGTAAATGTGTGGCACCTTGTGGTAACAACACAAAGAGGTACCAAATCACTTTCCCGGACTTTCAGATTCACTGTACCTCAGTGGTGGAATGACCATGTCAACTCCATCCATAAAGCAGACTCCCTCTTTGTCTTCAAAAAAACTTTTTTGAGAGCACTTGATCCTACACTCATAATAATAAAAAATAAAATAAAAATGATTGTTTCACTCTAATCTCTGTTGAAAGCAATTTAAAATGAGCAATTGGAACTTTGTAATGCAGCACTTTTAGTGGGACTTTAAGATAAATCGATAAGTTGCTTTGGATAGAAGTGTCCGCTAAATGAATGAATGTAAATGAAAACATCAGTCAAAACCACGATCTTTACATAATAAAACTAATGGCAGGTTTCTTATTATTTCAGTGTTTACTGTCAAGATTTCATGAGGCAATGACTCAACACAACATCATCATAACCAGCTCAGGTGGATTATGTCATGAGAAAGTTTTTTTGGATAAACTAGTTTGCACAATACTATTTATCTGGGATCTTTTAGTCATTGAGATTCTGACCATGCGCAATGTGTTTTCGCAAAAAGAAAGAAGTGCAGTATTTTTAGTTGTATAGCATGTTTCACAACATATAAAGAATAGGGCTCTCTGGGACGGTCCTCAGCTGGTTCAGGTCATTTCTAGAAGGTATTGGTTACTATGTGAACATTGGAAACTATGAATCTGAGTGGATATCTTTGACGTGCATAGTCACACAAGGCTCCGCTCCTGTTCAACCTGCATATGCTCCCACTAGGCCAAATTATGAAAAACAAAAATTGCATACCATAGCTATGCAGATGATACCCAGATCTTTCAAGCCCTATCGCCAAATGACTACAGCCCCATAGACTCTCTGTGCCAGTGCATTGATGAAATTAACAGTTGGATGTGCCAAAACTTCCTTCAGTTAAACAATGACAAGACAGAGGTCATTGTATTGGCAACAAAGTTGAAATTCCAAAGGCGAACACATTCTTTGAATCCATAGGCCTATAGACAAAATCAAGTAAGAAATATTGGTGTAATTTTGGTAATTTCACATCAACGCAATAACTAAATCAGCCAACTATCATCTAAAAAATACAGCCAGAATTAGATTTAGACTTAGAGAAACTTGTTCATGCATTCATTACCAGTAGGGCCGGCTACATCACCAAATCTGAGCCAGGGGCGGAGCCAGGAGTTTTTCACAGGGGTGGCCGGGCAGGGGCCAGCGATCAGTCTGTGGTGGCACAGAAATTTTAGTACAGTACATGTTAAGTCTTGTGCTCAAAAACGTCAATTGTGTGTGGGGTGGCCAGGCTTCAGTCCATGGTGGCCATGGCCACCCTTGGCCACCCCCTAGCTCCGCCACTGATCTGAGCATATTTCTCCAGACCTCAGTCCCTTTACACTGGCTTCCAGTTACATTTAGAATTGATTTTAAAGTACAATTACTCTTTTAGAAATCGCTCAATAGTCTAGGACCTAAATACATTTCATATATGCTTGTAGAATATAAGCCTAACAAACCTCTCAGATCATTATGATCAAGTCAGTTAGACATAACTCAAAACAAGGTGAGACAGCGTTTAGCTATTATGCCACTAGTTCCAGAAGAGGTTAAATGTGCCCCAACGGTAGCCATATTTAAATCCAGACTGAAAACACTTCTGTGCATTCTCTGACTGAGCATTGTGCTGCACTTATTGATTTCACTGAATAGTTTTGCATGTGTCTTTCATTCATTTTAATTATTTTGTATATCATTGACTTGTGATGATTATTGAACCTACAGAGAACAATCAGTAAACTCTCTCTCATTTGATTACTGCAAAACCCGACTCTGAGTTTTTATCCTTCAATATCCATGTTGAGGACCCAGCTGTTGCCCCCTACAGCTTATGGTGGAAGAATGCAGGCAGCTTTATCGGTGTAAACTTGAAGAATGCAGGCAGCTTTATCGGTGTAAACTTGAAGAATGCAGGCAGCTTTATCGGTGTAAATTTGATCAACCAAAAAAAAATAAGATAGGTAGATTTTATTATTTTGTTAGGGACTGTCTGGTGGAGAGATTGAGTGAGGCGCTGCTGTTTGTACCTGAATAAAAGAGGCCTAAGACACCCTGCACTCTGTACCGAGAGTGGACAGGAGTGGTTCTAGTCCTCACTTGGAGTCTTTATTACGAATCTAGCAGTGGCTAGATATCACACCTGGATGTAGTGATATCTTGATTAGAATCTGAGGATGTCCTTGTGACATCAGAGACATCCACAGAAGGATGGTGCAAATAATAGTCTACAGACTTTGAATGGGAAAACAAGGGCACCCCGAGGTTAGGAAAAGATAGATAGCAGATACTTTTAGTTCAGATTAAATATGAATCTTTTTTTATTTTCTTGTTTTATATACACAGTGTTGGCTTTGGTTGATCATGGTTAGGCTACACTGAGATCTGCCTTTGAGACTAAAATTAAAGGAAAAGAAATTCAATAATGATTTGGATCATTTCATGTTCTGCTTTTTTTTCAATTAGCTGAAGTCGTGCTCTTAATACCTGTTCTGCTGATTTTTATGACATTTTATTATTTTTATTTTATTTTTATTTTATTTTACCACAGCCACCACCATTGTGTCCTTGAGCAAGGCATTTAACTCCAGGTTGCTCCAGGGGGATTGTCCCTGTAATAAGTGCACTGTAAGGTGCTTTGGATAAAAGCGTCTGCCAGATGAGTAAATGTAATGTTTATGTAAATGCAAATTATTTAAATCATGTTAAAAATAATATCAAATGAATAGAAAACATTTCCCATATTGCTAAAAGGGAATCTCGCTCATCCTCAGACATGGATTTATCCCTAATTTTTTAGTGGGGCACAGCATAACTTTACTGCGGCTCATGCCCCTATAAAAAGGGGTCTAGCGATGCCCCTGTCACCAACTCTTATGACCACAACAAGGTCATTTTGAGTCACAAAATAGACCTAAAATTTGTCCACAAGTGCAGTTCCTTTGTCTTATAACAAGAGGGCAGTGTTACATTTTGCCTCTATCACTTTCACCTCAATGTCATGTTCTCCACTAATAAAAGTTAAGAAATGATCTGTAGCAGACATCACAAAACATTTCTTTAAACATCTGTCCATTTGTGTAATCTTCTTTTTTAACACAAGGTTAAATTCTTCATATTTACACATTTAATTGCCAGCGTAAATTCCCTCTGAGGCAATGCACCTTTTCAGTTTCTTTTAAAGAGCTTCTGTTTCAGTGCATTACTCCTTTTATGTTGATTGTACTAGACCGATTGTCACTAATTTTACCATATTTATATATTTATTGTTCCCCTATGTCTATGTCTTTGCATTGCTTGCACACCTGTGCTGGATGTAGTAGTAGACTAAGTGAAATGTGAGTATTTGAAGGTGGTCTTTAAAAGCAAAGAATGATATTGGGAAATTCCCTGCACACTAAATGAGGTTAGAGCAGACAAACAGACTTTTAACCTTAGACTTAAGACAACCCTCCCCCATTGTGCCTTTTAACTGGGTTTCATAAGTGATTCTGAACTCTCTTTTTTTCTCTTTTGTGCTGAGGAGTTCCTTTTTCCCCATTCATGTTCTTCATTCATTTCAGTCAAACCAGACAAGACCAGAACGGCAAGACTCACAAGGTGTGCATAAAACAGGTATCAAAATTTGAATGTTGAAAATGAATTGAATACAGTAGGTGAAAATAAACTGTTGTAGCAATTCATCGCATTAAATAAATAATTTCTTGCTCAGAATTTTGATCTTGTTTTCCAATAAAAGTATCTAAACATCCTTAAAACAAGATACAATTACAGTACTTTGAAGCAAAATTGCACAAGACATTTAATATATATACTGTAAATAGAAAAGATATACTGTATCTTGAATTAAGTTGATTTTAAAATTTTTTAATCATGAATCTTTATGAGGTTTACATATAAAACAATATAAATCAATAGGGTAAACAAAAAACAAACAAAAAAAACTCTTAATTTAATATGCAATATTCTTTCATGTGAAAATGTATTATTTTACACTATTTTACTTCCCAGGCACATTTATCTTTTTTGAATGATGTTTAGATATTTTTTACTGAAAACAAGACCAAAAAAAAATAAAAAATCTGATTAAGAAAATTTATAATTAAATAATAATTATTATTCTTTGCAGTGTATTAAGCAAACAGAGGCCTTTATGAAGTGAATCACACTGCTCAAGAGCAGCCACATCTGTCACTGAAAGTAAAATAGAAAAATGATTATCTCCAAAAGTAATGCTCCCATGCCCATTTCACAGAAGTGGGAGAGGAAGGGAGTCTGGATGATTTTTTTTTTAAGTTCAATAGGCCACACAGTTCGGTGACAGTTGATGCATGAATCTTATCAGATGCCCACTGCTCCTTCTCTTATAATCCTTCACACCACAGGTCTCTAACATGGATTTATTTCTGACCAAAATGTTTCCAATATAATTGCACAGGGCACCCTTCTCTCTCAACATGTCTTTATAAAGTTACCAAAGGCTTCACTAAAAGGAAACATTACACAGAATTACATAATCTTGCAAATATGGTTTCAGGTCGGTATGTTTAGCCATGGTATTGTAATAATAATTAGACATCAAAGCTCAGGAGATGACAGGCCACATACCCCTTGCACTTTTATAAGCACAGAACATTGATCTGGCAGGGTTTTGCAAGATATCACTGGCCAGTGATTGGTTTGCTATGATATACACTGATTACCCTTCAGTGGAAAACATAACCTTTTGTTTTAATGATGAAGCTTTTGTGAAACCACCTCATGGGTGAAATGAATGAGATAAAATGAATGCCAAACATTAAAAATATGTCTAACAAGGGCATGACTCCTCCGTCCCTTCATGCCTCTCAAAATAATCTGGCAACCATCTTCTTACAATATCACTTACATCCTTACCATGTTGATAAGGGATGATCAACTTAAATAAATCATGCAGATTTTATGTATGCATCAAAGCAGTTACTTAAAGGGATAGTTCACACACAAATGTCATAATTTACTCTCACTCATGTAATCCCAGATGTGTATGACTTTCTTTCTTCTGCAGAACACAAGTTATGATTTTTAGAAGAATATTTCAACTCTGTAGGTCCAGACAAATCAAGTGAATGGGTGCCAAAATTTTGACACTCCAAAAAGCATATAAAGTTGTCATAAAAGTAACTCATACAACTTTTTTTTTCTTTCAGAAGTGAAATTGATAGGTGTGTGTGAGAAGCAGATCAATATTTAAGTATCTTTTTTTGTTTTGCAAGAATTTATTTTCCCTGCCAAGTAGGGGCGGTATGCATGAAGAATATGAATCACAAGAAGAAGAATGTGAAAGTATGGGTGAGAAACCCCATGTTTCTCACCCACATCTATCATATCACTTCTGAAGACATTGATTTAACCACTCAAGTCTTATGGATTACTTTTATGCTGACTTATGTGATTTTTGTTATGAGCTTCAAAATTTTGGCACCCATTCACTTTCAATGTATGGACCAAAAGAGCTGAGATATTCTTCCAAAAATCTTAATTTGAGTTCAACAGAGGAACGAAAGTTATACACATCTGGCTTGGCATTAGGATGAGTAAATAATGAGAGCATTTTCATTTTTGGGTGAACTATACCTTTAAGATAAACAGGCTGAAATTTCAAAAATCATTATCCAGTGGATCAGTCTATGCCATGGCTGTGACCTCAACAAACACTGAGAATGTTTGCTTAGCCATTCTTTTGCACCTGTGTTCATAAAGCACATCTTTGCTCTGTCCAAGAGATGTGTGACCATTTGAATGGGAAGATACTTTGCTCAACCTTGTGTATCTTCACAGTACACTGTATACAAATAGCCTTTAATCCAAATATTGTATTCGTTTTTGTCATCTAGTTAATGTACTGTGATCCCAAAATATCTATAGATTATATAACAATATATATAAATACAGTGTACAGTTGAACAAACATTTTTCAAGATATTTCACAGAGGTTTGTAAGGTGTTTAAAATGATAAAACATTTAATATACAGTATCATGTGCAAAAACTATTTGGACACTCTCTGGTTTTAACATGTCTACAGTTAACGTGATGAACTATGGCTTTTCTGCTATAGGACACTTGTGTGTACTTGATGGGAACTGACCTTTTTCATCCACCGAAAATTACTTTGACCCCAGTTAGTAAAAAAGAATGACAAAAAGAAAAGGTTTGAGAAAAGGTCTGGTGTAATTTTTTAGATGCCAATTGTTTTGATATTTTGCATCTAGTGTGCAGTGATATCCAGACATTTTCAAGAGTGACTTGAGAGTCCAAATTCTTTTTGGGACCTCTGTATGTGTGTGACATCTGCCTTCTTGTGCATGCGTGCATCTGCTTGTCTGAGTGAACTGCTCTTTCCTGTATCTCCAGGGTATTGCAGCCTCCTCCATGCCATCCTCTTTTGCTGTTTCCCATGGTTAATTAGAAGTCGCTGAGAAATAGAATGTTCCTTTGGAGTCTGCTGAATGAACTCACTGATTAGCCTACAATGCCTCATTACGCTTGGCCTTGTCATTTAGGAATAGGCCATTCAGAGTTAAAGAGCCTACTTCTTACTACATCTCAGCATCCAGGTGTCACTGTCACAGTTCCATACTGACTGTAAATTAATGTTGATAAATGCTATATACACTGCAAGCTGCACTGTTTTCAGTGAGCCATTCATCTGCAGTAAACTTTGAAGAGCTTAAGTTTTTGAAAAGTCTATGAGATCTCTTACCTTCAAGATCAAAATGTCCTTATTCTTTCGAAGGATGTGTTTGCGATTAAGCAAATGCGAAGACCTTGTCTGAAATGTGTACATTTTCATAATCCTATCCATATATTGTACATTTCAAATTCCTGAACTATAATGCTCGGCAATAAACAAAAGGACATAATGAAAGAGATTCAAGGAAGCATGAAACACTTCATGCTTGCATCAAACATTGTATTAATGGTTGTCTATTATTATTAGCTGAGAATTTATATTCAGCAGTCATGTCTGCACTGGGGCGGCATGGTGGCCAAGAAGCAAGAAGGTCCTAGGTTCGTGTCCCGGCTCATCTAGGGCCTTTCTGTGTGGAATTTGCATGTTCTCCCCGTGTTTGCATGGGCTCCTGTTTCCCTCACAAGTCCAAAAACATGCAGGTTAAGTGAATTGGAGACTCTAAATTGCCCAGTATGTGTGTGAGTGAGAGTCCCCCAGCCACTGGGGGTTGCGTCAGGAAGGGCATTCATTGTAAAACCTATGCCAAATAAAATATATATGCGGACTATCATGAAGTGGACCCTGCACCTACTTAGATACAAATGCTAGGAAAGAGAGAGTCATGTCTGTACTGAAGTCAACTGTTATGTATACCCTGTCTTGTTCCACTGTTGCCCTTTTGTTTACCATTTTTGTCACTTTTGTACTCCTTAGTTTTCACTTTTGTCCCTTTTGTAGCTCCACAGTCTTGTTTTCCCTCACGTTCACTGTTCATTGTTTTCACCTGCCCTTGTTAATTTGCCTTTGGTTTCTGTTAATCACCTTGTCATCTAGTTTGTGTTCTGTTTGTTCATTGGCCCCTTTGTCCCAGATTCTTGTATTTAAACCCTGTCTGTTTGTTCAGTCTCTGTCAGTCCTTGTTTGATTGTTTGAATGTGGTTGGATGTTCCTCCCAAGCATGCGTTCCCGTGTTTCTAGTTCCTGTGTTTTCTAGTTTTATGTTTGTTTCCCCATCATGGGTTTTCCTTTGTGTTTGTTTAATAAATAAAGATAACTGCATTTGGATCCTCAACCTTCGTCTGCCTTCTCCTACTTCCACATCCGTTACAGAACGACTGACCCAACAATGGATCCAGCGGTTCAGCGAGCTAACTACCACCTGCTCTGCTTAAAGCAAGAAGACCGCCCTATAGAAGACCACATCTGCGACTTCCTGAACCTGGCAAAGATCTCAGACTTCCCGGACTCAGCCTTGGTGGTCTTCTTCAGGGGCAATTTAAATGCTTCACTGAAGGAGCGGTTGCCACAGGCAACGCGCGGCTGGACTCTCCGCGACTTCTTGAGGCAACGTTGCTGGTCTGCGGCTCACTGTTCACCGTGGGCATCGTTGAGGAGGACCCTACCTCTCCACCCATGGCGGTGACTCTCCAGTCGTCCCTAGCGCTTCCTGTCACACCAGCCCCTCCGGTCAGAGAGCAAACCCCCACGCCTGTCGCTGTCAATGAGCCAGCACGGCCAACTTCGTCCGCTCGAAGGAGGAGGAGAAGACAGGCGTCCGCCTTCCGGTCCACGCCTGCCCCGGTCTGCGAGCCAGAGCCCACGCCTGCCCCGGTCTGCGAGCCAGAGCCCTCGTCAGCCACGGTCACCCAGCCAGCGCCTGTCGCCTCAGAGGTCAGTGAGCCAGCGCCTGTCGCCTCAGAGGTCAGTGAGCCAGCGCCTGTCGCCTCAGAGGTCAGTGAGCCAGCGCCTGTCGCCTCGACCGTCCCTGAGCCGGCGCCTGTAGCCTCGACCATCCAAGAGCCGGTGCCAGCAGCTGTGACCGTCCAAGAGCCAGTGCCAGCAGACATGCTCGTCCAAGAGCCAGCACCAGTAGCCATGACCGTCCAAGAGCCAGCACCCCTCGAGCCTCCCAGGGCTCCTCCTTCCGAGCTTTCCAGAGCTCTGCCTTCCGAGCTTCCTGAGCTTTCCAGAGCTCTGCCTTCTGAGCTTCCTGAGCTTTCCAGAGCTGTGCCTTCCGAGCTTCCTGAGCTTTCCAGAGCTCTGCCTTCCGAGCTTCCTGAGCTTTCCAGAGCTCTGCCTTCCGAGCTTCCTGAGCTTTCCAGAGCTCTGCCTTCCGAGCTTCCTGAGCTTTCCAGAGCTCTGCCTTCCGAGCTTCCTGAGCTTTCCAGAGCTCCGCCTCCCGAGCTTTCCAGAGCTCCACCTCCCGAGCTTTCCAGAGCTCCACCTTCCGAGCCTCCCGAGCTTTCCAGAGCTCCGCCTTCCGAGCTTTCCAGAGCTCCGCCTTCCGAGCTTTCCAGAGCTCCGCCTACCGAGTCTTCCAGGGCTCCTCTCGAGCTTCCCAGAGCTCCGCTACCCGAGTCTTCCAGGACTCCGCCTCTCAAGTCTCTCGAGCCTCCCAGAACTCCTCCCGAGCTTCCCCGGGCTCCTCCTCTCGAGCTTCCTAGTACTCTGCCTTCCGAGCCTTCCAGGGCTCCTCCTCTCGAGCCTCCTAGGGCTCTGCCTCTCAAGTCTCTCGAGCCTCCTAGGGCTCCGCCTCTCAAGCCTTCCAGGGCTCCGCCTCTCGGGCCTTCTAGGGCTCCGCCTCTCAAGCCTCTCGAGCCTCCCAGGGCTCCGCCTCTCGAGCCTCCCAGGGCTCCGCCTCTCGAGCCTCCCAGGGCTCCGCCTCTCGAGCCTCCCAGGGCTCCGCCCCTCGAGCCTCTCGAGCCTTCCAGGGCTCTGCCCCTCGAGCCTCCCGAGCCTCCTACGGCTCCACCTCCCGGGCCTCCTATGGCTCCGCCCTCAGAGCCTCCTGGGCCTCCTACGGCTCTGCCCCCAGAGACTCCAGAACCTTCCAGGTCCTCGCCACTAAAGCCTCCTACGGTACCACCGCCCTCAGCTCCGCCTCCTGAGCCTTCCTCAGTTCCGTCTCCTGAGCCACCTTCGGCTCTGCCTCCGGAGCCTTCCAGGCCTCCGCCTCTAGAGCCTCCCACGGCGCCACCTCCATTGGCTCCACCTCCTGAGCCTTCCAGGCCTCCGCCTCTAGAGCCTCCCACGGCGCCACCTCCATTGGCTCCACCTCCTGAGCCTTCCGGGCCTCCGCCTCTAGAGCCTCCTACGGCGCCACCTTCCTCGGATCCGCCTCCTGGGCCTCCCTCGGCTCCGCCTCCTAAGCCCCCCACGGTCCTGCCTACGCCTCCTTCGGCGCCGCTTCCCAAGTCTTCTACGGCTCCGCCTCCGAAGTCCTCCTTGGCTCCGCCTCACGTGGCTCCACCGGTCCCTATCCTGCGGCCACCACCCAGGTCCCCCAAGCCTACCCACATCCCGTGGTCAACTCCCAGGCCTCCTGAACCTGTCCCTGCCCTGTGGCCAGCTCCCAGGCCTCCTGAGCCCGTCCTTGCCCTGTGGCCAGCACCCAGGCCACCTGAGCCCGTCCTTGCCCTGAGGTCAGCTCCCAGACCTCCTGAACCTGTCCCTGCCCTGTGGCCAGCTCCCAGGCCTCCTGAACCTATCCTTGCCTTATGGCCAGCCCCCGGGCCATCTAAACCTGTCCCTTTGTGCCCCCGTGGACTGCCTAATTGCCCGTTGTGCCCCCATGGACTGTCTCATCTCCCTTTGTGCCCCCGTGGACTGTCTCATTTCCCCTCGTGGCCCCCCCTTGGACTTCCTGCCTGCCCTTTGTGCCCCCTTGGACTTCCTGCCTGCCCTCTGTGCCCCTTGGACTGCCTCCTTGCTCTTGTGCCCCCCGGTCTGCCTGTCTGCCCCGGTGCCATCATTTTGTTCTTTGTGGGTTTTTGTCTTTTGTCTTTGTTTTTAGGATCGTCTGGAAGCCGATCCTTTGAGGGGGGGCTCTGTTATGTATACCCTGTCTTGTTCCACTGTTGCCCTTTTGTTTACCATTTTTGTCACTTTTGTACTCCTTAGTTTTCACTTTTGTCCCTTTTGTAGCTCCACAGTCTTGTTTTCCCTCACGTTCACTGTTCATTGTTTTCACCTGCCCTTGTTAATTTGCCTTTGGTTTCTGTTAATCACCTTGTCATCTAGTTTGTGTTCTGTTTGTTCATTGGCCCCTTTGTCCCAGATTCTTGTATTTAAACCCTGTCTGTTTGTTCAGTCTCTCAGTCGTTGTTTGATTGTTTGAATGTTTGAATGTGGTTGGATGTTCCTCCCAAGCCTGTGTTCCCGTGTTTCTAGTTCCTGTGTTTTCTAGATTTATGTTTGTTTCCCCATCGTGGGTTTTCCTTTGTGTTTGTTTAATAAATAAAGATAACTGCATTTGGATCCTCAACCTTCGTCTGCCTTCTCCTACTTCCACATCCGTTACATCAACAGAGTGCAGAAACAAGAAATATGTTAATTTTTTTTAGAAAAAAATTATTGTAAAATATTCTTACATCTTCACAAACATGCGATGGGCTGGAATGTTGATTACTAGAATGTGGTCACACAATACATCAGGTGTGACCAAACTGTAAAATGAGTACTTGCTTAAATGAATCTGGGAAATGTTGGACAAGAGAACACCTGTTTAGTATCCTTACTCGTCCTTGGTGATAAGTGAAAATTGGTGCATTCCCTGCACTACAGAGCTGTAGGTTTACCGGTGTCTAGTGCTGAAAGCTTCACAAAATAACACTGCTTTCAGGATTCTGCCCAACAAGCAACCTGCACACAGTAGGAAACATCTGAAACACAACCTCACATATGTCTTTCACATCTTCCCCCATCAGATCAAATTGTGTACATTCAGATAGCTTTGTGCTGGTTCTTCTGATACCCTGTTCAACTTCAACTGAACTGAAATAAGAGAGTGCAGGTGTTACAGGAGAAACAGAAATGTACAGTTCTTCCAAACAGTGTTTGGAACAGAAATCTTCCTTACTGTGAAAAGTAAAAATGTAGCTGTTAACACGAGGAGCTATTTCTATCACATGTGGCCCTTAAAATTACTTTTCTTGATGTAACCTAATGTATTCAGGTTGATACAATAATAATAAATATTTTTACAATAGAAAAAGTGAATTTACACAACAACACAAAACTAAACTGAACTATAAACAAACGTATTATCTTTTCAACAATGTATTGAAAAGAGAATGGAATGCATGCTGTTGATATTGATAAATGTTAAGTCTCCTTTATATTCAAACTAGTGGATTAGTTGAATTGATTACTTTTATATAATTGTCTTATTATGATATAATGAGACAGTGTCAAAGCAGTCATCAAAATCATCTATCATCCTGGTGAAACAGAAATATTTTCCTCCCAGTAAAATTTTTAAATGTGACATAAACATGGAGCTCTTTTTACCAAATGTGACACTTAAAATGACTTAGTGTAACCTACTGTATTCAGGTTGATTCAATCATATTAAACAATATGTGTATACTTGGAAAAAAATAAGTTAATTTATATTTTTATCACATGAAGCACTTTTTTATGCTACCTTGACATAAGATTTATTTTCTTTTATAATGCTTAAAGTGCTCATTGTGTTAGGATAGAAGACAAAACAACAAAGCAAAACAACAAAACAAAACACAAAACAAAGCAAAACAAAACACAAAAACAAAGCAAAATAATGCAAAGCAAAATACAAAACAAAGCAAAACAAAACAAAACACAAAACAAAATAATGCAAAACAAAACACAAAAACAAAGCAAAATAAAGCAAAGCAAAGCAAAACACAAAACAAAATAAAGCAAAACAAAACACAAAAACAAAGCAAAATAAAGCAAAGCAAAACACAAAACAAAGCAAAATAAAGCAAAACAAAACACAAAACAAAGAAAAACAAAACACAAAAACAAAGCAAAATAAAGCAAAGCAAAACACAAACAAAGCAAAACAAAACACAAAACAAAATAAAGCAAAACAAAACACAAAAACAAAGCAAAATAAAGCAAAACAAAGAAAAACAAAACACAAAAACAAAGTAAAATAAAGCAAAGCAAAACACAACAACAAAGCAAAACACAAAACAAAATAAAGCAAAACAAAACACAAAAACAAAGCAAAATAAAGCAAAACAAAACACAAAACAAAGAAAAACACAAAAACAAAGCAAAATAAAGCAAAGCAAAACACAACAACAAAGCAAAACAAAACACAACACACAAAAACACACACACACACACACACACAAAAAGGTTTTGTGATCACAGTCAAACACTCTATTGAAAAATAAGGTGGAATGAAAGTGCATAATGTGTTAGATCTGAAAACTCCTTCATTTTCAAACTACTGACAGGCTGAATCGATTATTTGCCTCATTAAAATATAATTAGGCAAAGACATGACAATCACATGTAATCATCCTGGTGAAAATGGATTTAAATGACAGTTTAGTCCTCTTGCATGACAATCTTCCCAGCGCTGACTAAGCAGGATCAAGTGTTTGAGAACAGCTCTTGATGGTCGCGAGATTCGCTCTTCGTCTGACCAGTGGCTGTAATTGGGCGCGAAGGTATGAGGTGCCCCTAGGGACATTATTCAGAATTACCATGCACATACATGTACTTTTCCTCTCACATACACATATGAAACCAAATTCATTCACATACTATAGTGAAATGCTCACACACATACAAGTGAAATGCTTTTACAAACACAACTGAAACGCTCTCATACATACAACTGAAAATATTACGCTCACACACACAACTGAAATGCTCACACACACACAACTGAAATGCTCACACACACACACAACTGAAATGCTCTCACACACACAACTGAAATGCTCACACACACGCAACTGAAATGCTGTCACACACGCAACTGAAACGCTCTCACACACACAACTGAAACGCACTCACACACACAACTGAAACGGCTCTCACACACACAAGTGAAATGCTCTCATACATACAACTAAAATGATTACACTCTCACACACACAACTGAAAAGCATTTCAGTATGTTGTATGAAAGCATTTCAGTATGTTGTATGAAAGCATTTCAGTTGAAACGAAGCACATTTCAGTTGAAACGAAGGTGGTTAAAGTACCCACTCCACTCCAGTTGGTGGCAGTAGTGCACCTCAAGACGAATAACTAGAAGCTGTTGAAAGAAAGCATAGTAGAAAACCGCGCCTTCCACAACATAAGCGACTGTTGACCGTTAGTTCACCCGCCAATTGCACTACACCAATGTCTTCCCAACAACAGCAAAGAACATTAGTCGATGCAGCGGGCTTGCTGAACACCATATTGGCTTCAGCGGAGACCATCAGAACACTGTCAAATGCCACAACAATTGGCCAGCAGCCGACCGTTGCAACTCCAAGTGTGGACACGTCGATGGACGATCACCTAGCGTCGCTCTTCCCTTCCCGCCAGCATAGCAGCTTTGCATTGTCAACTGCAGGTCCAGTCAGGAGAGAACGTGCTCCACCACGTTATCAAGCACAGCAATGTTTCAGCCCATGGACGTCAGGCAAAAGGAGAACAAGGTAAGTTAGCTAGAAACCAGCTTGCTACAGCTTGTCATTTTTAAAACTAGAAAGACCACTAATCACAGCACCTAACTTAAGTTAGCTGTAGATAACGTGATGTATCCTCCAAACACCCATTTTCGTCATTAGGAAATAAAAATGACAAGCTGAAGCAAGCTGGTTTCTAGACGAAGTATAGCTTGCAGTCTTAAATACAACTTATATGAAAAGCATTAAGATATAGGGGTGTATAATCATTGTAAAACAAATCTTACCTTGACGTTGTCTTGCCAAGACACACCGGTCTCTCCAGGTTGGGTTGTAGACTCATTTGGCTTCAGACTGACGCGAGTCACGCGACGCCGGTTCAACGAATAACGTGATTGGCCAAATCAATTCAACAAGGTAACAACACAAGCGTTGATTGGATCTCACTCCGGCCAACGTTTGTGATCAGCTAGCGAAATTAAATCTATTTTTATACTTTAATGTGCAACAATTGGCGTTGGAAACAATCGGTAAGCTTTTTGTGAATTATTCATACAGACAAATAAAAAAAATGAGCCAGACAGCTGCTGGGTAACTATCAAATCAAAAACTAAACGAGATAGACGGACTCGGCCCACCGCCTATATGCTTTCTTTCAACAGCTTCTAGTTATTCGTCTTGAGGTGCACTACTGCCACCAACTGGAGTGGAGTGGGTACTTTAACCACCTTCCGTTTCAACTGAAATGTGCTTCCGTTTCAACTGAAATGCTTGAATACAACATACTGAAATGCTTGCATACAACATACTGAAATGCTTGCATACAACATACTGAAATGCTTGCATACAACATACTGAAATGCTTTCATACAACATACTGAAATGCTTTTCAGTTGTGTGTGTGAGATTGTAATCATTTTAGTTGTATGTATGAGAGCATTTCACTTGTGTGTGTGAGAGCGCGTTTCAGTTGCGTGTGTGAGCATTTCAGTTGTGTGTGTGAGAGCATTTCAGTTGTGTGTGTGAGAGCATTTCAGTTGTGTGTGAGAGCATTTCAGTTGTGTGTGTGTGAGAGCATTTCAGTTGTGTGTGTGAGAGCATTTCAGTTGTGTGTGTGTGTGAGCATTTCAGTTGTGTGTGTGTGAGCATTTCAGTTGTGTGTGTGAGAGCATTTCAGTTGTGTGTGAGAGCATTTCAGTTGTGTGTGTGTGTGAGCATTTCAGTTGTGTGTGAGAGCATTTCAGTTGTGTGTGTGTGAGAGCATTTCAGATGTGTGTGTGAGAGCATTTCAGTTGTGTGTGTGTGTGAGCATTTCAGTTGTGTGTGTGAGAGCATTTCAGTTGTGTGTGTGAGAGCATTTCAGTTGTGTGTGTGTGTGAGCATTTCAGATGTGTGTGTGAGAGCATTTCAGTTGTGTGTGTGTGTGTGTGAGCATTTCAGTTGTGTGTGTGAGAGCATTTCAGTTGTGTGTGTGTGTGTGAGCATTTCAGTTGTGTGTGTGTGAGAGCATTTCAGTTGTGTGTGTGAGAGCATTTCAGTTGTGTGTGTGAGAGCATTTCAGATGTGTGTGTGAGAGCATTTCAGTTGTGTGTGTGTGTGAGCATTTCAGATGTGTGTGTGAGAGCATTTCAGTTGTGTGTGTGTGTGAGCATTTCAGATGTGTGTGTGAGAGCATTTCAGTTGTGTGTGTGTGAGCGTTTCAGTTGTGTGTGTGAGCGTAATATTTTCAGTTGTATGTATGAGAGCGTTTCAGTTGTGTTTGTAAAAGCATTTCACTTGTATGTGTGTGAGCATTTCACTATAGTATGTGAATGAATTTGGTTTCATATGTGAGAGGAAAAGTAGTTGTATGTGCATGGTAATTCTGAATAATGTCCCTAGGGGCACCTCATACGAAGGTCCCCCACCCCTCTCAGACTCGAAACTAAAGGATGTAATGAGGTGCAGGACTGAAGACCTCAAAGAATGGGCGACTAACGACAGACGAAACACCCACACGGAGCGTGCGCTGAGCTGTCGGACTGAAGCTATAAAGCAAGTGAAGACTGAGGCGACACAGACTATCACAGACTTGGACCACACTGAGATCAAGCGGATTTAATTGGATCTTTTTGAAGCGAATGGTTTTAAAGGTAAGACTGCCGTTCAATTAGATGTGTCCAGCTCGCACCTAATTCCACTAGCTCATCGGCGTTTGTTAAAAGCAAGAAAGAAGATAAGGGACATTTTTGCCGGGTTTGATACTTTTGTTATATTATCTTAAAGTCTTTCAGATAAACCCTTTGTTGGTTCTGCCAACAATTCATCCCTTACAAAATACGGTTCGAAGTATTTAATATTAGGATGTTATTATTGTTATTATTAGCATTACTGTATGTTCTTCGATATTACCGTTTGAATAATATACACCCAACTGAGGTAAACAAGGACACACAACTTAAATAAAAACTTAGGCATGTAGCTTATCTGATGCCAACGAAACAGAAACAAATCTATATGTATTTTGTTTTTAAATAAAGCGCGTTTCATCTTTACTGTGCTGTTGAGAATAGAAATGAGCAGAGGTGAGCGGTTGATGTTTATTTCAGGACTTCAGGTGGCAGATTCTGCAGGTGACTGAAACAGAGCGCGAGACAAAGACAGACTTGCAAATGAATTCAACAGCATTGTGGATTTTTTTTTAACGCTTTTGCTTGAGTATAAATATCAAACTGAAAGGAAATCAAAGGAGCAGTTTCCTTAATAGCCTGCGTATTTATCCCAGTGTAGCTACAGAAATGGTGAATAAATAAAAACATGCGCGAAGGAACATTACAAGTGATATGCACCTGCTATTAATTTGAAAGGATTTCCACATGGAATTGCAGAACAGACATCATATATGCTTGTGACAAAAGATGATATCGTAGAATAACCCATTTGTAAAGATGTAAAGAAAACTGACATGACCCTAATTTAGACCACTGTTTAAGTTAAATGGGGGTGCCCTCTTGAACAAGCCTGGGCGGCTTCCTCTCTAAACACATCTTCAGTCTTCTTATCCGGGATAAATGACAGGAGCCGTAGAGGCCTGCTTGTTCTCAGGAACAACAATGGTCCTCAGGAAGCCCATTATACTGGCTGTCCATCAAAATTCAACAAAGTCTGTACTGTTCTTGACCCACAGAGTCTTGGTCCTCCTGCCCCCTCCCTCTATCTGTCCTGAAATCCCCTTGAGGCCACACAGCTTCAGTGAATTGCCCCACTGTCTGTTTCTCTCTGTGTAGGTGCAGAGGAGGCATCACTCTCACGGCTGTAAGGATGCAGGTGTCGGGATTGAGGATTAAGCTGTGGTGTCCGCTTATCTCTCTGGCTCTGATTCAGTTTTTCACCCCTGTTTCGGCTCAAGGTAATTGCTGTCTTCAACAAATGTGCTTTGGTGTCTTTGATGGTTTACAGTTGGCATTTTGCTCTGGTACTTTGGGCTGTTGTGAGGTTCTGGTTTTGGGTGTGGATCCTGGTTGTCATTCAGGACCCAGAATTTTGGGCACAGCCCAGTTCCAATATTGTTTAATTTACAAAAGTAAACAAAACATTTCTTTAAAATCAAACATTGAAATTCATTAATATTACTGTTTTTGAGGATGAGATTGTGTCATGCAACCTGTCCATGTTGGCATCTGCTTAATTCGGCTAGCTTCTACCAAGTGACGGATGAGTTTGCACCAACATACTGTTTGAGTAAACTTTGACGTCAACAATGGAAAGTTTAGAATGGAATGTTTTCTCCTCCATTTAAAAAGTTGAGAATTACTACCACCCCTGGAGTCACTAGTTCAAATCCAGGGTGTGCTGAGTGACTCAAGCCAGGTATCCAAAGCAACCAAATTGGCCCGGTTGCTATGGAGGGTAGAGTTACATGAGGTAACCTACTTGTGGTCGTGATTAGTGGTTCTCGCTATCAGTGGGGTGCGTGGTAAGCTGTGCGTGATAGCGGAGAGTAGCATAAGCCTCCAGTGCTGTAAGTCTCCGCAATGTCATGCACAGCAAGCCACATGATAAGATGTGTGGACTGACTGTGTCAGAAGTGGAGGCAACTGAGACTTGTTACATCTGTTTAAACGAGATATGTGCATATTAGCAGATGTATGTATGATATTAGTTTTATCAATATTTTATCATTAGGCAAGACAGTTTAAAGTTACAAGGAACTGTTGAGGAGAGAGAGGGAGAATGAAACAGATAAGCACTTTAACACAATGAGCTCAAATGTGTCTGCTGCTGTTCTGTTAAATGGCAGTGTGTTGTACACCGGTCTATTTTTGTAGTAACACGATGCACGTAACAACAAAATGAACCATGGCTGGTCGTTTACATGTCCCAGTCACTTCACAACAAGCAGGTGATTTTCGCCGCCCTCAATAATCCAAACAGGAAAATTATTGGCCGATTTGATAATTCAAAAAGTCATAATATTAGGCGAATTTCCTCTGCGATATATTGGTCGACCACTAAGCAAGACTAACTAGAACCACTGCTTTAAAAGAATAATTTACCCCAAAATTTTAATTCTGTCATAATTTACTTATACCTCATGTCCTTCCAAACCTTTATTGAACATTCTGATCTGTCTTTTCAAAACACTGGGAGCTGCCTCAATTTAAAGCTTAAAAAAGACCCAAAAGTAACATAAAAGTAGTCCGTGCGACTTGTACGTCATATTCCAAGTCTTCTGAAGACAAACGATAGGGTTTGGAAATTGAAATCCTTTTTCAGTGAAAATTGTAGTGCATAAGTGAGAAAAAATGCTTTGGAGTTTCAGGTTTGGAATGACATGAAGGTATGTTTTTTTGGGTGACCTATCCCTTTAATATATGAGATGATATCTTGATTGTTCTTTTTGGGATTCTATTGCATTATCAAAGCAAAATATTTACCTTGTTGCTATAAATGAATAGACACATCTGACGCTTTATGGTTGGGACAGACACATCACTGTTTACACCTGGTCTTTTAAATGCATCTCCTGTGACAACTTGTGATCAGATTTGGAGGGGAGGGACTCTGTTTCATGACCACATACATCAATCACTATGTCAGCGTATTACTGCATGATATTAAAGTAGAAGTAGTAAAGTCAGAATTCCAGATGCAGCTGAAATTTAAGCACAAAACCAATATTTCGAGCAGAATTGTCAGTTATTTTAGTGGATTAGTTTCATTAACTACTGCATGTTGATTTCAGACACAGTGAAGAAGATCTGTGAATCTCTCATGCTTGTGTGTGTATTCTCTTTTTTAAATGTTCTGATCGGATGGTTATTTCCTTTTAAACCGCTCGTAACTAGCAAAATTTAAACTCTTGTTTTAGCGCAGTGGTTAATTGACAGGTGAGTGGTGGTGCTGCTTCATTGCTGTCCGGGATGCATCCAGGAAGGATTAGCATTTACACCTTAAATGTGATGCGTTCATATGCGTTTTTGACCACATTCGTATGTGGTTTTTGTGATCCGATCACAAAACATTTTAGACCCCCTTTAGACTTAGCACTGACCACATGTGATCGGATCACCAAAAATACATCTTAATACCAAGTGGAAATGGGGTCTTAGTCTCCTGCTTCTCAGATGTTTCTCTTAAAAAGGCCCCATTGATATGTATTTTTCAGAGGAGATCTCAAAGGTGTCTGACCTTGTGCTCACATGGTACCAAATTCAAATATTTCTCATCAAATTCTTCCAAAACCAGTTTATCTGAGCTATGCTTTCCACATTAATTTAAGAGCTCTTTACTCTTATTGTATGTTATTGTCTCTTTTTATTTCTCCTAAGTAATTACAGGTGAAACTCGAAAAATTAGAATATCGTGCAAAAGTTCATTAATTTCAGTAATTCAACTTAAAAGGTGAAACTAATATATTATATAGACTCATTACAAGCAAAGTAAGATATTTCAAGCCTTTATTTGATATAATTTTGATGATTATGGCTTACAGCTTATGAAAACCCCAAATTCAGAATCTCAGAAAATTAGAATATTACATGAAATCAATAAAAAAAAAGGATTTTAAATACAGAAATGTCGGCCCTCTGAAAAGTATAATCATGCATATGTACTCAGTACTTGGTTTGGGCCCCTTTTGCATTAATTACTGCCTCAATGCGGCGTGGCACTGCTGAGGTGTTATGGAAGACCAAGATGCTTCAATAGCGGCCTTCAGCTCTTCTGCATTGTTTGGTCTCATGTCTCTCATCTTTCTCTTGGCAATGCCCCATAGATTCTCTATGGGGTTCAGGTCAGGCGAGTTTGCTGGCCAATCAAGCACAGTAATACCATGGTCATTGAACCAGGTTTTGGTACTTTTGGCAGTGTGGGCAGGTGCCAAGTACTGCTGGAAAATGAAGTCCGCATCTCCATAAAGCTTGTCTGCTGAAGGAAGCATGAAGTGCTCTAAAATGTCCCGGTAGACGGCTGCGTTGACTCTGGACTTAATAAAGCACAGTGGACCAACACCAGCCGATGACATGGCTCCCCAAACCAACACAGACTGTGGAAACTTCACACTGGACTTCAAGCATCTTGGATTGTGTGCCTCTCCATTCTACCTTGGTTTCCAAATGAGATGCAAAATTTGCTCTCATCAGAAAAGAGGACTTTGGACCACTGAGCAACAGACCAGTTCTTTTTTTCTTTAGCCCAGGTAAGACGTTTGACATTTGAAGCCCATGTCCAGGACCCGCCTGTGTGTGGTGGCTCTTGATGCAGTAACTCCAGCCTCAGTCCACTCCTTGTGAAGCTCCCCACACATTTGAATGGCCTTTTCCTGACAATCCTCTCCAGGCTACGGTCATCCCTGCTGCTTGTGCACCTTTTTCTTCCACACTTTTCCCTTCCACTTAACTTTCTATTAATGTGCTTTGATACAGCACTTTGAGAACATTCAACTTCTTTTGCAATTACCTTTTGAGGCTTTCCCTCCTTGTGGAGGGTGTCAATGATGGTTTTCTGCACAACTGTCAGGTCAGCAGTCTTCCCCATGATTGTGAATTCAACTGAACCAGACTGAGAGACCATTTAAAGGCTCAGGAACCCTTTGCAGGTGTTTAGCTGATTAGAATGTGACACTTTGAGCCTACAATACTGAACCTTTTCACAATATTCTAATTTTCTGAGATTCTGAATTTGGGGTTTTCATAAGCTGTAAGCCATAATCATCAAAATTATATCAAATAAAGGCTTGAAATATCTTACTTTGCTTGTAATGAGTCTATATAATATATTAGTTTCACCTTTTAAGTTGAATTACTGAAATTAATGAACTTTTGCACGATATTCTAATTTTTTGAGTTTCACCTGTATAGTCAAAGTTCAAACTTGATAGTTTAATGAAACATAGCTAAGAACTCCATTAAGTCTTCAGAGTGAAAGAGCAACTTCTGAGCAATACAATTTTCCTGTGGGAACCCTTAATTAAGCAATTTGTCTGGATGATATATTTAACGTCTCCTCATAAAGCTCCATGGGTGTGGTGAGACATGTAGACATGCCAACCCATGTAATTTCCATAATTTCCACACTGCTCAGATTTGTGGAAATGTACATGAAATGCAGAGTGTTTCTGGCTGCTCACTTCACCAGTGTAAAGCAGGTATTAACATTTTAGTTCCATCAAAAAAGATTTTCGTGCTTGTGTAAAATAAACATATGAAGCAGGTGCGGATTCCCCTGACAGGTGAGTAAATGGAAGAACGATGATAAAAGGACTCGGTGGATTTTGGAGTAAGAACTACGCTGATGTTTTAGCCTCAGAAAGGATAAAAGATAAACACATCAAAGGCTCGTGGATTTTTGGGAGCATTTCTCTAATATGCAGACAGAGACAGGACCTCCTCCTATCTCTGGTTTCAAGTTACATGTCAGCACTTGTCAACCTTTAACCACTATGGCAGTCGTTCCCATCCTCCCCCTTAATCTCCAACGGAGTCTGTTTGCCACAGACCCATTAAAAACCAAACGCCAGGAGACGTAGATACCTGGGAAGGGGTGTTTGAGTAAGCTAAGACAGTTTTCCAAAGAATATTATGTAAAAGAGCCAAATTTATGCACTGACAGTCACAGTACTCTTTCAACTAGCTTCCAGGAATAATGCTTTCTTTCCCTGCAAGTTTTTTTTTCTTTCCTTCATGTTATTGAATGTATTATGTTCTTCTTCATTATTCATGGGCCATGAGCAAATTTCAGCACCCCAACAAGTTGGCATTTACTTTCCAAAATTGTATTTCATATGCATTTTTAATCTATGTCATAGTGTGCAGACACTGAGCTTGCACTACACCAGAATATTTTCATCTACCAAGGTGGTTACATTATATGCAGACAGTCCAAAGGGATTTTGTTTTCTCCAAATTCTCTGGATGGCTGTATCTGTACCAGTGTTAATGTTTCATCCCACTCACATACATTACTGGATCATAACTGCTGGGAAAAGCTACTTTTAGTTAGTTACTTAAATTAAGGGTCTAGGAGTGTGGTGTGGTTGTCCATGAGAAGCAAGATTTCCACCCAACAGGAAACCCAGCAGTGTTCCCTTCCTCAGGTTGGTGCACCGAGATCAGTTTCTGTGTCTTATCTCTGACTTCTAAACACTATATTTCCAATAGTATTGACTTTTGAGTTGTATCCTAACATTGTCTTCTTACATTTCTCTTTCTGTTTGTGCCAACATGGTTTCTTTATAGGCACACTGTACTTTATGTGGCTCAGTGACTTCCTTTCCCTTTGGCATGTGAATTATAGGCTGTAAGAAAAGAAAAACATTGATTAGTCAATGTTTCATTACCTTTCATGGGGATGTGTGATGTTTGGGTGTGGTGATCTCTTATAGGTCTAACACAGTTTTACTAACTGATTCTGAGTCAGATGGCAAAGTTTATATCTGCAGATGAGTTTTTGGAATTGAATTATGTACGATGACTCCTAATCAGTTGTCTATAGCCACAGACTAAAGGAATATGTTCTTGTCTCTCTATTGATGCTTTAGATGTAGAAAGCAATCCTTTCTGGGCTTTAAAAGTTACAATCTCTTTTCAGTTACCATTTTGACATTCTTTTTGAGCCATCTCTCTTCCCTTTTTTGATTTTATGTGACAAATGGACAATAAAACCTTATAATAATATTAAATCACCTGACATTTGCAGCAATTTATATACTGTAAATCACCTGGAAACATACCAAAACAGCTAGTGTAAACAAGGGAGTGAGAATATGACTTGAAATGAATTCTTTCCATAGATTTCATCAAATGATTATTACTACATGCATGCCCCCACCTTTTATAGCTGTATACAGTTTTAAAAATGATTTCACAATACACATTTGCAAATGTTATAAATCTCCATTCTTCCCTTGCAGTTCCAGCCCCTCGAAGACTTCGATTTAAAGTTCTGAGTGCAGGCATGCTGCTTGTCTCATGGAGGGAACCAAAAGGAGAATATGATGGCTACAAATTTATATATAATAGTGAACCAGGTAAAAAGCAATTATATAAGATTGTTTTTTGTTTGTTTCTGTATTGTATGATTTTTCCAAATTAATTTGAAGTAGCATCAACATATCACACTGTCTACTAAGTCTATTATTATATTATTCTAAGTCTATTATTGATGAATTACCAACTGTCTTTTACTCTTTTTAAGCCTCAATCAATTGTTCTTATCAAATGTAATCAAAGGTAGTATCAGACTGCTTTCCATGAGGCCATAAAGATGTGACTGTTAACCTTGTCAGATCTGAAGGACTCTATGTTTCTACACATATTTGACAATAGTCCTTGACTGGGCCTTTGGTTCAGCTCCAAATAACACAGAAACAACCAAGCTCATTCTTTGGTTTTATGT